>NC_060276.1:46921546-47221764 GCF_021613505.1 Equus quagga
TTTATCAGTTCCTGAATACACTTCATCGTGCTCACCCCCAGTAGTCTAATTTTTATCCATCACCATATATATGTGCCCCTTTATCCCTTTTGTCCACCCCCCAACCCCCTTTCCCTCTGGTAACCACTAATCTGTTCTCTTAATCTATATATTTGTTATCTTCCACATATGAGTGAAATAATACAGTATTTGTCTTTCTCTGTCTGGCTTATTTCACTTAACATCACACCATCCAGGTCTGTCCATGTTGTTGCAAATGGGACAATTTTGTCTTTTTTATGGCTGAGTAGTATTCCATTGTGTATATATATATATATATATATATATATATATATATACCACATGGTGTATATACCACATTTTCTTTATCTACTCATCTGTAGAATGACACTTGGGTTGTTTCCACATCCTAGCTGTTGTGAATTGTCCTGCCATGAACACAGGGATGCATAAATCTCTTTGGATCACTGATTTCAAGTTCTTTGGATAAATACCCAGTAGTGGGATAGCTGGATCATATGGTATTCCTATTTTTAATTTTTTGAGAAATCTCCATACTGTTTTCCAGAGTGGCTGCACCAGTTTGCATTCCCACCAGCAGTGTATGAGGATTCCCTTTTCTCCACATCTTCTCCAACAGTTGTTGTTTTTCGTCTTGGTAATTATAGCCATTCTGCTATTATTCTTTTAGTCAAAGCAATTGCAGAGCCCATGAGATTCAAGGGGAAGAGGCGCAGATTCCTACTTCACAATGTGAGGAGTGCCAAAAGATTTGTAGTCATCTTTAATTTGCTACAGTTACCAAATGATTGTTGTGATAATGACAGTCTCACAACTAGGCTACTTTTATGCCAGGCTTCCTTTCCTTTACAGGCACACTTTAGCACTTAACTGTGAGTGGAAATAGGTATCAGTGTAAATAGCGTGGCCATGTACTCCTGGGTCCCTTTAAAGATCTCATTTTCTTTTGCTTTTATTCACAATGAAGTTACTATTTTTATACTCTCCAAACATGTTTTTAAAAGATGACGTTTTAATTACCATGACGCTTTTCTGCAATATTTCAGAATATACTTGGAAACTTCTCTTTTAATGAGAGCTATTGTGAAGTTCTCCCCTGTCCCCTTTGTCCTTCAGACACACACTTGAGCATTGATCTTATTGATTTCATTTTTTTTTTCTGTGTAGGATAACTTTGATATATCCTAAGGTTAACAGCTATTTCCTTATTTGGCATAATTATGAAGTAGAAACTGCTAAACTTCTTTAAAAAATATTGGATTCAAAGACAACAATTAGGACAGTTATAATAGATATTGTGGCTGTTTTAAACACAAATATATTTCTCTGCATTTTTCTGTCCTTTAGATCAATATGTGGTCAGTTGTGGAGCTAATATTCAATGAGGCAGACAGGAAAAATTTAGACACCAGTAACCGCCAATTGAATTGACCCACCAACTGAGTGAATGTTTTATAGCAAAACTAGGCTTGTAGTTCAGCCTAGTACGTTTAGCAAATGAAATTCAGTCTAATAGCATAGTTTATTTTTGCTCTTGAAATACTGACTGTCATTCAGGAATTTCCTTTTCTTTTTTTTTCACCTTAGTTTTTGCTTTCGTTATGTTTGGTAAGTTGGTCTTCATTGATACAAGTCCTTGTATCTAACAGGGTGATGATGCAAGTTTGCAGGAATGTGTGTACGAATGGGACAGAAGCACTGAAAAGGTGTGCATAGCAATGTGAGAGTAGTTTTCTTTATTCTGTTGCGTTTATTTATCTAATAACTATCGAATCTGAATATTTAATCCTTTGCAACCTGAGGATATGGAGAGATTGGAGAGAAGAAATTAATGAATTCTCTTTTATCAAGATGCTGTAAATATTCAATTTTATTCTTAATCAAATTGAACAAACTCCACTATTTTTCCCTCTCCCCATAGGTAAATGGAAGAATTCAGTTATATTAACAGGGAAACATTTTTAATTCTCTGTCCTAGGATCCTAAACTTGCCGTCTGATTGACTAGAACTAGATAAATGTAACAATGAAAATTCAGAGCCAAACTTTTGGGGGAGACAGCAAGATATAGTAGCAAGAACAAAAGTTTTGAATTAGAAAAGCAGAGTTCAAATTGTAGTTCTATGCTACATATTCTTTGACCTTTAGAAAGTCATTTGTTTTGTGCTGTGTCTTAGTTTCCTCATTTGCAGAACAGGTAGAAAACAAAGACCTACCCAAACAATGGTCTGTAAGGTCAAATACGATAGTGGATATACAAGCACTTTGTAAATTGCGACTGACCTCCCGCAAGCTATGCTGTCAGAATCTGCATGTCTAAATATCAAAGAACTGGGACCATTACCTTCAAACTTTTCATAGATTTTATCGAAACTTCTGATGAGGAAACTAAAAGTCTGGTTATAGTCTTGCTCAAGATCACATTCCAAAGCTCATACGCATATCTTCTCCTATAAACTCCCACAGAGGAATCTAAGTTTGTGGTAATTTGTTAGTAATATAAAACTGACACAACATTCTCCCCCAAGTGACCATGGTAGAGGTGGCAAATATGTCTTGTGAACTCATGAAGAAAAGGATAGGAAATACAGCTTCAGCTGGCAAAGTGTGGAGTTCAGTTTTAGTCTACTCTGCTTATGCAGACATGGTGGCGGGTAGTTAACTCCTTCAGAAAACAAAGCAGAAAAAAAATAAGGTGCCTGCTCATAATCTAAAATAATTAGCCAGAGAGGTATAATAGATATATTTTATTAGATTTATGGAAAATTGCCTCTACATTGTAAAGCAGTAAGCAATCTGAGCTGTACTGATCATTATAAACACAGCCTCACAAGGTGATCATCTTCCAGTCACTTATTCTCTTAAAGTGGGACTACATCAAACTAAAAAGCTACCCTACAGAAAATAAAACTGTCAAGGAAATGAAAAGGCAATCTACAGAATGGAAGAAAATATTTGCAAATCATATATCTAATAAGGGGTTAGTATCTAAAATATATAAAGAACTCTTACAACTCAATAGAAAAGAAACAATCAGATTAATTATGGGCAGAGGAACCAAACAGACATTTTTCCAAAGAAGACGTGCAAATGGCCAAGAGGTATATGAAAAGGTGCTCCACATCACTAATTATCAGGGAAATGCAAATCAAAACCATAGTGATATATCACCTCACACCTGTTGGAATGGCTATCAGAATGACAAGTGATAACGAGTGCTGGCGAAGATGTGGAAATAAGGGAACACTTGTGCACAGTTGGTGGGAATGTAAATTGGTGCAGTCACTATGGAAAACATTATGGAGGTTCTTCAAAAAAATTAAAAATAGAACTACCATATGATCCAGCAATTCTACTTCTGGGTACACATCTGAATGGAACAAAATCACTATCTTCAAGAGATGTCTGCACCCTCATGTTCATTGCAGCATTATTTATAACAGCCACGACACGGAAACAATCTAAGTGTCCATCCACACATGAATGGATAAAGAAAATGTGATATATAACAGAATGGAATATTATTCAGCCATAAAAAGGAAATCCTGTCATTTGTGACAACATGGATGGACCTTGAGGGCATTATGATAAGTAAAATAAGTCAGACAGAGAAAGACAAATACTGTGTGGTCTCTATATGTGGAATCTAAAAAACTTGAACTCATAGATACAGAGAACAGATTCATGGTTGTCAGAGATGGGAGTTGAGAGTTGGGTGAAATGGGCGAAGGTGGTTAAAAGGTACATAGTCCCAGTTATATGATATGTTCTGGGGATGTAATATAATGAAATAAGTTCATGACGACTATAGTTACCAATAATGTATCGTATATTTGAGAGTTGACAAGACTAGATTTTGAGAGTTCTCATCACAAATAAATGTAACTATATGCAGTGATAGATGTTAACTAAACTTATTATGGTAATAATTTAGCAATATACATAATCTGTATATATAGATGTATCAAATCATTATGTTGCACACCCAAAACTAATACAATGTTACATATGTCGATTGTATATCAGTTAAAAAAAAGTGCATTAGGGAGGAAAACATTTCTTTAGCACCTCTTTCATGCATTCTCTAATTCTCATGGTGCTAAGCATGGCATCTAATAAACAATAATTCACTCTAAGACAGGAAGAAATCCAAGATTTGTAGAGTTGGAAGTTTATACAATTTGAGTTGGGTCCTTTTTAAGAAAAATAATACAAAATTGTGAATACAAAGTTGCTAGGCTCCCTTGGAGGTTGTGTAAAGGACCCATGCAAATAAAGGGCCCTAAATTTTATGTTTTATTAGCTTTACTGTAAGCCACTTCTTGAAGAGTATTAGGGATATCATAAGAAAAAATTAGTACTTGATAAATGTGCAGTTTCTTAGTTTGGAAGGACAGACTAAGAGGAAGTTATGTTGTGTCTGTTGGAAGAAAGTTGTTTTGTTATACAGTGCAAATAGACAACTGACAACTGGTGCAGAATAAATCCCAGAGAGGATTTGAATGGAATGCAATTCCTAGACTCTGTTTCCATAAAGCATGTTTATTAACTCCAAGTATTCCTGGGAGATTTGATATTTTCTGATTCAAAAATGCCCTATGCATTCAATTTTATCCAGAGGTATAAATAAAAATGTCCCTATTAATTTTAATGGCTATTATTGACGAGTCACACATTCCTGGCTATCTTACAATTTAGAATTGGAAAGTTAGAATTAGGGCATTTTGAGCATTTTAATACATAGGTAGAAAACTTTTAAAGATAACTTTTCCATTTTTTCCCTTTCTTCTTTTGTTTTGGAGTTGATATATTTTATTTGTTTCATTTTTATTGATTCCTTTGACAGAATCATTTTTCTAAATTCACATTCTTCTTTTAATAATTTCAAAATTGAATAAAAATACGCCTGCATAAATCATAATTCCTTTGAATCCAGAATACCTCCCTCGTCTTAAATTTTGGAAATGAAGACTTAAGATACAGAAGTAACCTCTTCGAGTTTCCTGGAATAAAAAACACAATAGAAAGAGGGCTTAGGGTCCTTGGCCGAAGGCCTGGTCTTGAATCACTTGCGGAGGGGAATTTGCATGCCTGAAGCACACTGGGAAAGCTCCCTACTCAAGATACATCCACAGCCCAAGTGGAATGCCATCCTCGACGATTCTTTGCATGAAGCATTTCCTTCACCTGACATTCTTATTTTAACATTTAACATTCCTGGGATGATTCACGCTGTAAGCCATCAATACACTCAAATGAATTTGGCAGCTCACTTTCCTTAAGAGTAGTAATCAGCCTTGGAGGATTATTAGACACTTGTGAAAAGGGATGTTGTAGTATGAAGAAAAATTACTGAACCAGAGAAGTAAGGAATGATGAAAACAGGTTTTCCCTGGAATCAGCCATGAATGACTCAATATTTATTATTTCCTACATTAGAATGATTGATTTAACTGACAGAAGGCTTATCGCTAGACTTTTTTTAGTTTTGTTTCTATGCCTGCTTCTCTTCTAAAACTATCTCCACCCAGATCTATTAGCCTTGGTTTTCTCATATTTTTCTTTCTCCCTTGTTTTCTTTTGGACTGCTAGCCCTTATCAGTTCTCAGTGATCCTTTACATGAAATGAAAAAGAATTTATTTCTGGGAAAGTTGCAATAGTTGTTTTTATTAATCACAAAATCCTGGCTACAGTAACTCACATTAGTTAACAACAAAACCATAGCAATAATAATAATAATAAAATAATAGTAATAACAACAATAATAGTAATTATATATATATGAGTTATTGAGATTTATTATGTGTCAGGCATTCTTATGAGCATTTTGCATGGATTATCTTATATAATTTTCACAATAACCCTACGAGGTAGGTACTATCCCCTTTTATTTATTTTTTATTTTTAATTATTTTGAGGAAGATTAGCCCTGAGATAACATCTGCTGCCAGTCCTCCTCTTTTTGCTGAGCAAGATTGACCCTGAGCTAACATCCGTGCACATCTTCCTCTACTTTATATGTGGGACACCTGCCACAGCATGGCTTGATAAGCAGTGCGTAGGTCCGCACCCCGGATCCAAAGCAGCAAACCCCGGGCCACTGAAGTGATGCGCATGAACTTAACCTCTATGCCGCTGGGCTGGCCCCCTCATTTTTTGGATGATAGAACCAAGGCACAGAGAGTTTCAGAAACTTTCCTAGGGTCACACAATCTTCTAAGAACAGGGCCTATGCACCTTGACACTGCCAAATATTATCTTATATAAGAAGCACTTTCAATACTTTTAGTATATCAATAGTTTTATGAACACAGTGGCCTTATGTTAGTACATTTACTAAGCATAAATATTACTCAGTATAACAGAAACTATCGTTATTACAAATTTCCAGCATGCAAGTTGGTAATTCATCTATACACATTTCTTTCACTAGGAATCTTCTTTTTTTCTATGTTAGAAAAATTTGAAGCTAGCATGCTGTTCCAGATTTTCATTCTTAAGTGTAAATTATACAATAATTTAGCTTAAGTGGCTGAACTCTAACCAGCTCGTAATTTACTGCACTATAGCACAAGTATTGTTGCATGAAACCAGAAAGAGAAATATAGCCTTTGCGAGTTGTGGATTCGAATGATGGATCTTTGTCTCGATTCCTTTTCAGTGCATTTTAATCAGGAGCAGAAGTTGGTCACCAGCTGGACTGAATGTCTCCCTGAGATCTTGTAGAGGAGCTAAAGACACAGACTTCTTATTTAGATTAAGTGACTTGTTCTTAAGGGCAAATAGTGAAAAGCTTTTATCTGTGGTTATTGGTATGCACAAGACCTTTCCATCTTGGGTTACAGAACTATTTCCAGCTAGTAATAAGTTATTTCTGCTTGTTTCCATCCCAGTGAGAATTATTTCCCATTAGTTTTATAGACAAGACACATTTTCCCCAAGTGATCAATAGAATATCCAGGGAGCCTTGAATATCTCCACGTATCGAAAATGACACTGAAAAATGTTTTGTTTTCCAAGTTCTCTCAAGAACTTGCCAGATGATGGATATATGGACAGGAAATTTAGAGGTCAAAATGTTTGGATTACTATAAAGCAGTGTACATGTTATCATTTAAAGAGCAGGAGAAATATTTTTTAAAAACAATGGAAAATAGGATAAATTATGTTCATCAATGTCTATCATTCTAAAGCAGCTTGGGTAACTATATATAAGATAAGTAATGGAGCCTATTAGTCAATACAACTTTTGGTGAATTGGTCCACATCACAAATTGTACTAATTGGTACATCAGGTTATCCAAAGACAGAATGAGCCACAGAAATGAAACTCTTCTTTTTTTCGTGGAATTAGTTTCTTCAAATGAAGGTTGAGATGTGTGAAGGAAGCTGTTTTCTATGCCATGGAAAAATAGAGAACTGAACTGACAGGAATAATGGTGTCACTCTGAGGACAAAAAATATCAAGGAGGGACAGGACGGGTGGCATAGTGGTTGAGTTTGTATGCTCTGCTTTGGTGGCCTGGGGTTCACAGGTTTGGATCCTGGGTGCGCACCTACACGCTGCTCATCAAGCCATACTGTGGTGGTGTCCCCCATACAAAATAGAAGAAGATTGGCATAGATGTTAGCTCAGCAATAACCTTTCTCAAGCAAAAAGAGGAGGATTGGCAACAGATGTTAGCTCAGGGCCAATCTTCCTCACCAAAACTCAAAAAATAAAATAAAATAAGGCTTAAAAAATGATATCAAGGAAACAGGGAGGGAGAAAATTAACAGTGTTGTGGGTATAAAATCAGGAAAATCAGATCATGGCCGTTTTTTCTACTCACCATTGTATTTAACTCCTTTGGAATAAAGTTGGATGGGACAATACAACATCGTTTGTCCTGGAGAGGTCAATGCAAATGAAGGGTAGTGCTTTTAGTAGGACCTAGAGGCACTCTTGAAGACCAGATGATTCATGAGAGATTGATGAATCACAAATCGGCTAGGTGGATTAAGGCCCTGACCTTGTATTTTTGAGAGAGAGACTGAAAGATAAGTCTCTTATTGTGACATGAATTTTTAAAACTCTGTGTGCTACTTTTCCTAAGCTTCAGCAAAAATAATGAAAATTAATGAAATATTTTCAAGATCTGTGTGTTTTAATACCCTCACAGAAAAAAAATGTACAGATCTTATAGTTATCATAATGTTTGGTTAGGTACAATTGTTGGTAAAAGTAATCAAAGCCATTTCTTTTTTATTGATATATTTATACAGATTTAAATGGAGAAAAAAATGAACACAATTTTTTAATCTAGATACCATCATCACTTCTTTCAATACAGATTTTCAGAACTGAGATTTTTTGCTATATCTTTGTTACACTACTTACCGCATTTTTTGGATTTTTGTCAAATGGATTTGATTGTGGTAAGATATTTTGGTCATGTATTGAAGGGAGTCTATATTGTTTGAACTGCATAGTTTTCCTCTAGATGCCTAAACTAATTCTTATAAATTACGGGAGTCAGAAATGCAAGAGTATTTTACTAATTTCTTGTGTTTTGGGGAATGCCTAACTAAAATTGTCAGACCGATCTTCTAAAGGGATATAAGGAAGGTTCATGGAAGAAGGACATAGAGATTAAAGGATAGATCATCAGAGGCAATGTGCCTGAGCACAGCGAGGATAATGTTAGGAACTGAATGGAAGGGAGGGAGATAGCACCAGAAGAATTATCACCTGTGGTATAATTGGGATGAGTTTCTACATGAAAAACTTCGATAATTTCTAATATCTAGGCTTCTCAGGAGGAGAAGAGGCTTGTCCAGGGAAGGGCAGAAGAGGACTGGCCCAGTGTCCTATGATGCTTTTCAAACTTGTATTTGGCAAAGACAGGCATCAGTGTCCAAGAGAATCTAATATGCTGAAAGGGCTGTGGCATTGGGATTACAAGAGGCAGTCATTACTTGAATGAGTAATCAGTGTATTTACAGCACGATCCCATCAACTGACAGGGGAGACAGACAGTGCAATTGACCTTCATACCCCTTCCCCAGTGTATTTAAGAAAGCCTTGCAAATGGTCTAGTAGACTAGGGCTTAGTCCCTGTAAAATATTCGAGCACAAGTCAGGTTGAATTGAGGCAGAATTCGAGTTGCATGGTCTGAAAATAGAGGAAAGTCAGTCCATTGGGGCTGCTATAACAAAATACCGTAGACTGGGTGACTTATAAATAACAGAGATTTATTTGTCACAGTTTTGGAGGCTGGGAAGCCCAAGATCAAGATGCTGGCAAATCCAGTGTCTGGTGAAGTCCCTCTTCCTGGTTCACAGATGACACCTTCTTGCTGTGTCCTCACATGGTGGAAAGGACAAGGGAATTCTCTTTGGCCTATATCATAAGGGCACTAATCTCATTCACTGATCACCTCCCAAAGGCCACACCTCCTAATACCATCACCTTTAGGGGTTAGGATTTCAACATACAAATTTTGGGGAAAAACAAACATTCAGATTAGAGCAAGAGAAGTGTGGGGTGGTTACGCCAGAGACACAAGAGCTTAGGTCTGTGACAGCAAGGCAAGTTCCACTATAAATTACTTTGGCTTTTCAGTCACGTGTGAGGAATTCCTGGGCTAGGTAGTAACCAAAGGACCAACAGTGCAAGGGGACATCCCTCAATGCTACTGTGCAGCTGTGATGCTGTGTTGTGAAACGAAGTTCACCAAAGTCAAAAGAATGTCATCTAAAAAAAAAAACAATTCAATCAATCAGTGAGTCTAATAGTAAAGTGATCCATCTGGACGGCAAGTACTGTAGTCTGAAAACAAAGCAAAATCCAAATGAGTATCAGCCAAAAACTCAATATAGTTAAAGGTGGCAGAACTGGATAGTGAACGTATGTCTTTCTTCAGCTTATGAGCATCCAGTTTTTATTCAGTCACTACGATGGTCAGAGGCGAGGGGTATAGGACAATTAAAGTTGTCAGGTTTTGATTATTTTGGACTTTTCATTAGGCTTGCATGTCATAGGCATCAGTGATTCAAGCTGAGAAGTGCTGAACTATGTTCTTTAGAAATAGAGAAGGAACTAATAAGGCTTGCTTCCATTCCGCTTAGCACAGACTTCTCAACTCTGCATACACACTCAGATAAAATAAAGTAAAAGAAAACACTTTGAATATCATTTCAATTTTTTAGTATTGTATGTCTTGTATGCTTTAGAAAAGTTAATCACTTAAATAAGAGAAGAATTATGCAGTGTTAACTTCCTATCGGTGCTCAAAATGTGAGCATGTATTACATAGAAGGAAATCAGTTTCAGACATATATCACTATTGGAGTTTTTTCACAGTTCAGTTAAGTAACCAATCACGTTTGATTTTTCTAGTACATAGCTGAGTGTGTTGTATGTTGTATTAATCAAGGAGAGGTTCAAATAAAAGTAGGGTTGGGTTTGGTGAATTGTTTCACTTATTTAAAGTAACTAAAGATGACATAAGGATTATGTCAGCTGGATAGTGGGTAGGTTTTAGAAGTAGAAAGCAGAGAACACGTGACTGCAAAATTTTATTACAGAAGTACTAGCAAAAAGGAAATATATTGTTGCATATTCTATGGAGGTATATGCATTTCTGAATAAGATACTCCTGAGGGCACTTAGCATAATTTTACTTGGGATTAAACAGATTAAAAAAAAGTTTAAATCAAACACCTAGTTTAGTACTCTAATATAGTTCACAGTAAAATATTCTATCCAAGTTAGGGCTTGGTTAAAGCCATAATTTTTAATTTTACAACTGGTAAAACTGACTAGAGTTAATTATTTTTAAAACCTCAGGAATTCAAACTTTTATCATCATCATGCAGACTGGAGTGCTTGAGGGAACCTGAAACCAGAGTTCTAAGGAATATAAGATGAAGAGAATCATTTTGTTAAGTTGAAGCTTAAATTTCCAAGGTAACCACTAGTACTATGCATTTAATTGTACACTCTCCTAATTCAAATACTCTTAGGAAGTGAGTTTCTCACTGCATATAATCAGGTATGTTAAATACACTTTGGGAACATACGTTAATTCTCTGAATCACAGCATAATTGTTTATCTTCTCTAGTTGTATTTGATTCAAGCAAATGGTTGGACATTCTCATCTTGTTTGCATAAGGTTTATCACTCAATCGATATACTCGCCAAAGAATTTATCAAATTATATAGTTTAAATTGCAGAATTACGCAGGTGCTTTTACTTTAGCTATCACACCTTTGTCAAAATCCACCCTCTCAGAATAGTTTGACCAAAGGAAGCCGGGGATTATAAATTATTTTCCTTGAAATCTGAATGTTTCATTTCCACATTTGGCCTTGGGTTGCAGCAGTTCTTTGCGTAGGTCCATGGACCTAAGAGAATACACGAAGCATTGACATTCGCATTCAATATTATGAATACATGAAACTATGTATTATCCAGAGAAAAGATTCATAATTTTCATCAGATTTTCAAAGAGGTCTGTGAATCAAAAATTGATAAGAACACCTTATTTACAGTGTGGAAATGACCATTGTTCATCTCAAGCACTGCTTTTAACTGAAATTTAAGTAACAGTATTCAAAGTATGAGTGAGTTAAAGAAATACATTCTGCCCCCACTCTGAAGTGACCTTTGGCACGCTTTGGAGTCTGATGATGACTCAAACTATGAATCTTATCTTAGCTTTTGTCTGAAAAATCCTGTTGACCTTTCAGTGATTGTCCAAAGAAATACATAGGTTGAGAAAAAAGACTGCTTGGAGCGGGGTTCATTCATTTAAATTTTCCCAGTAATTCTACTTTAAGCATAATCCCCAAACATACGTGATTCTGAGAGATGAAGAGGAACCTCAAGTGCCCATGACAGCCTTGATTTGTGCTCCCTCAACTGAGGTGCCTAGGATACCCCTTGGCATGGAAGTTCACCATCTCAGAATATTCCTAGATTTACACCTGCTACTTGGCTTCCATGTGGCAGCTAGAGAGAGCTGGCATCCAGTTGTGTTGAGATGAAGGTTACAACCATTTCTTGTATCTTTCACAGCAATCTACGCCATTCTGTCAGTCAGACAGAACAGCAGAATGATCCCTATCCTTCAAGACCACTTGATAGGTCATCTGAGACTGCCTAAGAGCGTATGCTTACGCCCTTTCTTTTCAGGATATGCTTGTTTATTCATTCCTTTAAATCATAAAGTGTGGATTTGGAGCTATTTCCAAGAATCCATTTATAGCCACGTAGTAATTGAGATGAGCTGAGATGCCCCTGCTTCTGCTCCTCTGATTTGAGTTGGAGGTAAACAGAGGCGTATGTATTCCTGTGAGATCTTTGCTTTCAGAGAGTCCTTGCTGTTTCAAACTGACAGGAAAGTGAGGCTGCATCTTTTAGTCTGTTTCATTTCAGTGAGTAGAGTCTTTCTTGATTTCTTCTGAGAATTCCCTGTTATAATGTGCTTGATTTGTGTATTTTGAACTACCTCTCATAAATGACTGTTTAGTTTCTGCATTAAAGGAAAAATATAGAAATCTTCATGGGATTTAATGAATTTTAGTTTTGGGGAAGCTATTTTCGTTCAGCATTAAAAAGCAGGAGGAATGCTTATTTCTCATCTCAAAATGAGAGTTTTACCAGTAGGCCTGGTAGTGAGTGAATTGGGAATAAAGTTTTACCTTCTGCCTCATGAAGAAGAAACCGACAAGAGGGGGGTAATATAATAGTTGCACCAGGAAAAAGACATTGGGTCCCTGGGGACATGAACTCTCTTTGATGGTGTATATGTTTATGGCCCTGTCTGCCATAAGACTATGACAACTCAGTGGGGTTAAATTGTTAGTCAATATTCTGACTAGTTTGCATGCACCATATCAAAATATAGTTAGCTTTGCCCCCATGCTTCCAGTGCAGAGCTCTTTTCTCTTCACATGCTGCTTTATCAAGAATAATTCCCAGCACCAATATGTACTACACTGAGTCTATATTTTATAAATCAGACACATCTTGCTGATTTTTCCTTGGATTATATTTACATATAAAAAATACATCCATATATTAAGGAGGCACTTCAAATCGATCAAAATAGATTTGAACCTGGAACTTTAGGGTTAACACAGTTTTTATTAGCAGTCAAAAAGGGATTCTGTCTGCTCTTTTGGCTATGTGGCAATCTATAGAGTTTATTAATTCTCAGATTTTTGATCACCTGTTTTTTTTAGGGGGGAGTAGAGTGTGGAGAAGAGTAAACAGACAGAAACATACTCTGATCCACTGTGATCTATGCACATTTATAATATACTTTGAGTCTTTTGTATTCTCAACAAATGACAAAAAGTGAGTTTTTCTGAAAGTGCAACAAATTGTCCAAAAACATTTTCCATGTATGGAAATGAAAAAAGAATGACTATAGAAGAAGAGATGATGTGGAAAATCCAATCTATAAATATTTGTCCCTTTGTTTCTCTGATTTGCCTGGTGAGTCAGTAATAGTTACACTCTTCCATTTGTTAAAATTTCAAGGAAAAATAAAGAAGAGAGACTAGATTTGAAATAAAACAATGACAAAACAATACAAAGCAAAAAAAAAAAATGATTAAAAACACTCCAAACTACCAAAAACCTGAGTCCAACTAGAAATAAGATACAAAGTAACTTAGAAAAGAGAGTACACAGAAAGGAAGGGAAGCCACCATCTCAGTACCTGTGGAAAGGCTTCACTTTGTCTCTCTCTCCTTGAAAAAGTCAATCCATTGCCTTCAGACGTATACTAATCTTTTATTTTATTCCTTGAGCAGTAAATGTGCAATGAAGCAAATTATCTCCAACAATTGCACAAATAATATACTGAAGTAATTAATCCCATTTAAGCTATTTTTGACCAGGTTAGGTTGAACACAGTTTCCTGTTAAAGGCTGAAATCCAGAAGGAATAAATAAGTAACGAGGGAAGATATTTATTTTTCAATCATGAATCAGCATTTGGGCCTGAGAAACAATTCAACGTTCATGCAAATGGCAGTGCGGAAGCGCTAGGTAGTTGAAAGACATGTAAAGGAAGTGAAATAGGAGAGAAGATAAAGACATTGGCACCATTACTCTTTAGTCCTAAATTTGGTTTTCACATCAATTAAATGAAAGTTGTGAAATTTAGGTTTTGTGTGTTTTGCAACTGTAGCATTAGAAATTCACGTTTTAGATCAACATCGATGTGTGAATGTAGGTACACTTTCTGTTGACATAATTTAACAGATTTTTAATGTGTGGTGTGATTAAGGGTACTGCATATCAAATGAAATCCTTTCTATGTTTTCCCTTAATAATAATAAAGTAAATCTTATATAAAAGTCCTCTTTATTTAATGGCTAAGTGCTTTTTTTTCCTGTGTTATACAACATATTTATAAAGCACTGTGGAGTTTAACATTTTTAACCAACGTTATTGCATAAAAATGCATGCAACACAGACTACTATAATTCTACCTTTTCCAAATGTGTGTGTGTGTGCGTGCGTGTAGGTGTGTGTGCGAGATTATAAGAGTGTGCTTCCCTTAGGGAACTGTTCTTCTGGGATGATGCAATCCATGAGGTCCTAATGGGAACCCAAGAACACCGATGATTTATGGCTTTATATAACTCTTGGGGATATATATCAATGTGTAACATACTATAAATTATATTGCATGTTGTAAAAAGCCATAAATTGTCAATCTTCTTGTGAGTTATTACCGTTAAAGACTTTTGCACCTAACTGCAAATGTGAGTTTCTGTAGTTCTGTTACGTGTCCTCTTAATTTCAGCATCTGCTGAATGGAGAACTGTAGACGGAGCGGCTGATTAGGTAGCACAATTACCTTAAAACTGCAAAGTCAGATGTTAAACTACTTCCAGTGAAAATATAATAAACTGCCAACCAACATCTTTGTCAGTAGACATTTCTGAGTAACAATTAAGCCAGGTTCCCTTTTTCTCTTGTTTACATTTGCAGAATAGAAATCACCGAAAATTCATCTAAACACAGAATGTTCACTTTCAATCCGTGAGACTGAATCTTGGAGAAAAAGTTGGTAATTTCTTCATAGCCAATCATGTTCAAAATCAGTACATGATTTTTAAACACGTAAATGTCTCTGTCTTGATTTAGCCTTTGAACTGTGATAGAAAATCTCTACTTGAAAGCCTTTCAAACCTTTCAAAGCCTTTGTATTTGTATAACAGCTTCGAACACAAAAATCAGCCAGATTTTTAGATGCCTAGCCATTGGTGGTCAATTGTTTTCCAAAGATTAATCTGATTATATTTGCATTGAATAGTATCTTACAAAATAGAAAACAAAACAAAACAACAGAAACTTCTCATGTACATAATAGTTTAAAATTCTCCGGAAGACCATGTTCTGTTATTTAGGACTTACACCTAACTTGAAGCTTAACTTTAGCATATTTTTTCCTCTTAAACCTCTTATCAACTTCCTGTGTTTCTGGCATCAAATCTCACTACTGTGAAAATTATAACAAGCATCCCAGAAATTAAATTCAAAGGAATGGAAGAATTTCTTTTCTAGTTTTCTTTTTAGTCTCTGTATAAGGTCAGTCTTTCCCCTGAAGAGGGGTTCAGCATTGCTAGATTTATCAAGGATTTGAAAGCTTTCTTCGTATTGCCACACCTTTTATATTATGCTTTAGTTTGGAGATTATCTTCTTTTGCTTTCTAGAATTTAGTATTTTAGAGCTACTCCTCCAAATATCTTGTTAATCTCTTTATCTTAAGCATGATAAAATGATGATTATGATAAAAATTAATGTTAACATCTTGCTAGCCATTTTTGTTGCATTATAACAAAAAAGCTTCTTATATTGTTTTAAAAATGACTTTTGTATTTATGACTAAAGCTTGCCATCTAGTGGGAATACTGTAGTAAATAGTAGAAAACTGCTGGTTTTATAAAACCAAGTTTTAAAGGGTATATCTAGTTTCACTGTTTTGACTGTATTTACTAGTTAATTTCAATAGCATTTTATTAATTGAATCAACTATCAAACTTAGCTATACTCGCTACATTGTGCTTGTGTAGAAACAGCCTGAATGAAATAATTAAAAATTTTAAAAAATACATTTGAAAACACTAAATTTAATTTAATTTGAAAATAGTGTGTTTCAAATGTGAAAGTGATTTTATCTGGTCTGTAAGACAATTTTGATCAGCTTTCAAGGTAACTGCTCACAAAAGGATCCTTTCTCACTTCCTTCTTCAACAGATAGTTTTAATGAGAGTGTATGCAAGAAACAATTTTCGTATATATACATTTACACAGTAAAGACCAACCAATTTGAGGAGAAATAAATGGGATTATGGTTCTTCATGGTATAGCCTAAAGGTCAAGCCATTTCAATCTAAACAATTGTGGTGTTTAAAATTGATTATGTTAGATGAACCAATCTATTCTGTCATATCAAAGGATGACTTACCTTCAGATCAATTGATTCAATGTAATGTGTTCATTAAGAAGGACAAAGTTGTCTTGTTTCTAAAGTTTTAACTCCTGTTCTGCCTTAGTACTTTGAAGACCCAACCTGCAGTTCTCTCCCTTGGGCACTATTTAAGAGGTGACATTTGTGATGGTGAGCCTTACAGTACCTTCTGGGATCTATGGACTGATTAAGGAGGCAAAATCAGGTAGATGACAGGAAGTGGAAAAATGCCTATAATAATGATCTGAGCATTAATGAGTGGGATTAAGGAGAAGAGATAAATTGACAGACGATTCTATGGCGGTCTCAAGGAAAGGTGGCAAAGGGCAAGAACGTAGAGTGGAAAACTAGCTGTTCATTCAATAGCAAAAGCAAAGACAAGACAGTATGTCCACATTTTATTCATTCACCTGTTAGAGGGTAGAAGTGGACTGTACAAGACATTTAGTCTTTCCCTACAATGCAATTAGTGCTACCGTTTGGGATGGAAAAGTCATAGTACTATTTTTAAGATTAAGACTTTAATTTCTTAGAGCAGTTTAAGGTTCACAGCAAAATTGAGAAAAAGGTATGGAGATTTCCCATATACCCCCTGCCACCACACATGCATAGTCTCCTTCATTATCAGCATCTCCTACCAGAGTGGTACATTTGTTACAGTTGATGAATCTACATTACAAGTCATAATTACACAAAGTCCATAGTTGATAATACAGTTCACTCTTGGTATTGTCTATTCTATGGTTTTGGACAAATGTATAACAACATGTTTTCATCATTATGATAAAGTACAGAGTATTTTTACTGCCCTAAAAATCCTCTGTGCTCTGCTTATGCATCCTCCCACCCCAAACCCTAGAAACCACTGATCTTTTACTTTTTCCATAGTTTTTCCTTCTCAAGAATGCCTAAATATTTCATTTTGGGGGTACTAATGTAAATGATATAGTTTGTAATTTCAAATTCTACTTGTTCATTGGTGGTATATAGGAAAGTGATTGACTTTTGTATATTAAGCTGCTATTCTGCAATCTTGCTGTAATTGCTTAATTAGTTCCAGGAGTTTTTTTGTCGACTCTTCAGATTTTCTACATAGACAATCATGTCATCAGCGAACACAGAGAGTTTTATATCTTCCTTCCCAATATGCATACCTTTTGTTTCCCTTTCTCATCCGATTGCATTAGCTAGGCCTTCCAGTACAATGTTGAAAAGGAGTGGTGGGAGAGGAGGGACATCCTTGCCCTGTTCTGATCTTAGTAGGAAAGCTTCTAGTCTCTCACCATTAATTATGATGTTAGGTATAGATTTTTTGCAAATATTCTTTGTCAAGTTGAAGAAGTTCCCCCTCTGTTTCTAGTTTAAGAGTTTTTATTATGAATGGGTGTTGGATGTCATCAAAAGCTCTTTCTTCATCTATTGGTATGATCATGTGATTTTTCTTCTTTAGCCTGCTGATGTCATGGATTACATTAATCGATTTTCAGATGTAGAACCAGACTTGCATAACTGGGATAAATTCCAGTTAGTCATGGTGTACAATTCTTTTCATGTATTGTTGAATTTGATTTGATGCTATTTTATTGAGACTTTTTGCATCTATGTTTGTGAGAAATATTGTTCTGTAGTAATCTTTTCTTGTAATGTCTTTTTCTGGTTTTGTTATTAGGGTATTTCTGCCTTCAGAGAATGAATTAGGAAGTATTCCTCTGCTTCTATCCTCTGAAAGAGACCATAGGGGATTGGCATAATGTCTTCCTTAAATGTTTGCTAGAATTTACCAGTGAACCCAATGTGGGCCTGGTACTCTCTGTTTTAAAAGGTTATTAATTATTGATTCAATTTCTTTAACAGATAGAGGCCTATTTGGATTGTCTGGTTTGTCTTAAGTGAGTTTTGGCAAATTGTGTCTTTCAAGGAATTGGTCAGTTTCTTCTAGATTATCAAATTTCTGGGAATAGAGTTGTCACAATATTCCTTTAGTATTTTTTAATGTCCACAGTACTTATAATGATGTCCCCTCTTTAGTTTATGATTAGTAATTTGTGTCCGGATCAGTAATTTGTGTCCTCTCTGTTTCTTATTAGCCTGGCTAAAGATTCATCTATTTTATTCATCTTCTCAAGAAAATACCTTTGGTTTCATTGATTTCTCTATTGAATTCCTGTTTTGATTTCTACTCTAATTCTTAGTATTTCTTTTCTTCTGTTTACTTTGGATTTAATTTGCTCTTCTTTTTCTAACTTCCTAAGATGGAAACTTAGATTATTGATTTTAGATATTTCTTCTTTTCTAATATATGCACTCAATGCTGTAAATTTCCCAGTAAGCACTGCTTTCATGACATCTCGCAAATTTGATGTTGTGTTTTAATTTTCATTTAGTTCAAAATATTTTTAAATTTCTCTTGAGATTTCTTCTTTGCCCCATGTTCTATTTAGAAGGATGTTGTTCAATCTTTATGTATTTGGGGATTTCCCAGTTATCTTTTTCTGATTGATTTCTACTTTAATTTCATTGTGATATGAGAACAGACATTGTATGATTTCTCTTCTTTTAAATTTTTTGAGGTTTGTTTTATGACCCAGAATGTGGTTTATCTCGGTGAATGTTAAATGTGAACTTGAAAAAAATGTGTATTCTGCTCTTGTTGGATGAGGTAGAATATAGATATCAAATATATCCGGTTGATTGGATGGTGGTGTTGAGTTCAACTATGCCCCTACCAATTTTTCTCCAGCTTGATCTATTTCTAATAGAGGAGTGTTGCTGTCTCCAGCTCTGATAGTGGATTCATCTATTTCTCTTTGCAATTCTATTAGCTTTTGCTTCACATAATTTGATGCTCTTTTGTTAGCATTTTTATGCATTAAGGATTGTTATGTCTGCCCGTAGAACTGCCCCTTTTATTATTATGCGATGCCCTTATTTTTTATTGATGTTTTTTCTTGCTTTGATGTCTGCTTTGTCTGAAATTAATATACTTACTCCTGCTTTCTTTTCGTAAATGTTACTACGGTATATTTTCCTCCATCTATTTACTTTGATCTGTATGTGTCTTTATATTTAAAGAAGTTTCCTATAGACAACCTACAGTTGGGTCTTGGTTTTTGATCCACTCTGAAAATTTCTGTCTTTTAATTGGTGCATTTAGATGGTTACTGTTTAAAGTGATTATTGATATTGTTGGATTAATATCTGCTATGTTCATTATTATTTTCTATTTGTTGCCCTTGTTCTTGGTTCCTATTTTTGTCTCTACTCTTTTCCTGCCTTTTGTGGTTTTAATTAAGTATTTTATATGATTCCTATTTCTCTCCTTTCTTAGGATACCAGTTATACTTCTTTTGTTACTTTTTTTAGTTGTTGCCCTGGAGTTCACAGTATATATTTACAACTAATGCAAGTCTACTTGCAAATAACCTTATATCACTTCATGATAGTGTGAGTACCTTATAATAACAGTACTAGTCGAATTCCTCCCTCTTGTCCCTTGCATCACTGCTATCATTCATTTCACTTATATATAAACATACGTAAGCATATACAAGCATGCATAATCAAATATGTCATTGGTATTATTATTTGAACAAACTGTTATCTGTCAAAACAATTAAGAATAAGAAAAAGAAATGTTTTTGTTTTACCTTCATTTATTCCTTCTTTGATGTTCTTCCTTACTTTATCCAGATCTTAGTTTCTGACCTATAATAGTTTCCTTCTCTCTAAAGAACTTCTTTTAACATTTCTTACAAGTCAGGTCTATTGACAACAAATTGCCTAAATTTTTGTTTGTTTAAGAAGGTATTTCTCCTTCACCTTTGAAAGGTCATTTTGCAGAGTACAGACTTCTGGATTGGTGTTTTCTTTTTTCTCTCAACACTTTCAATATTGCACTCAGCTCTCTTTTTGCTTCCATGATTTCTGAAAAGTCAGATGTAATTATTTTTTTTTCTCTACAGGCAAGCTGCTTTTTTTTCTCTGGCTTCTTTTAGGGTTTTTCTTTTATCTTTGATTTTCTGTTGTTTGAAAATTATATGCCTAGGTTTAGTGTTTTTGGCATTTGTCCTGCTGGGTGTTCTGTGAGCTTCCTACATCTGTGGTTGGTGTCTGACATTAATTTGGGGAAATTCTCAGTCATTATTGTTCCAAATATTTCTTCTCTTATTTATCTCTTTCTTCTCCTTCTGATATTCTCATTATGAGTATGTTACACCTTTTGAAGTTAACCCACAGTGCTTGGATATTCTGTGACTTTTTTCAGGCTTTGTTCCCTTTTATTTTCAGTTTTGGAGGTTTCTATTGAGATAGTCTCAAGTTCATAGATTCTACTAATAAGCCCAACAAAAGCACTCTTCATTTTTGTTGCAGTGTTTTTGATCTCTAGCATTTCTCTTTTTGGTTCTTTTCTTAGGATGTCCATCTTTCTGCTTACATTGCGTCTTTGTTCTCGCATGCCACTTTATCCATTAGAGCTCCTAGCATGTTAATCATAGTTGTTTTAAATTCTCTGTCTGATAATTTAAACATCCTGATATTTCTGGTTCTGATGCTCTCTATATCTCTTCAAATTGTGATTTTTTTCTTTTGGTATGCCTCATAATTTTTTCTTGATAGCTGGATATGATGTACTGGGTAAAAGGAACTGCTATAAAAAGATCTTCATAATATAGTGGTATGTGTGAGGAGAGGAAGCATTCTGTAATCCTAGGATTAAATGTCTGTCATTTAGTGAGCCTATGCCCCTGTACTGTGAACTTTACAAGAGTTTCTAATTTTTTTCTCCTCAGTTAAGTGGGACATTTACATGGCTAGAGTAGGCTGGAGTTGGGTATTTCCCTTCTCCCACATGGAAGGATAGAGGTAACTGGAGTTGAGTGTTTCCCTTTCCACAGTCAGTTAGTCTCTGATAAAACCCCAGCAGGTTCGGCTTTTATTAACTCTTTTCCCAGGAGAGCAGGTCTTATTATTAAGAACAGTTTCCTGGTATATTTCAAAATGGTTCTTTCCCCTCCCCGTACTGGAAGCAAAGGGAGTTTTTCCCCAATATTTACTGATAGGACTTGGTCAAGCTCCTGGACATAAATCTCACAGTGTATTGGGTGACCCCTTATCACTGAGCCCCCTTGAAAATTTTAGCTCTCTGAATTGTGAACACTAAGGCTCCAGAGGTTGTCAATTTTAGTTCAGGTTTTCCTACCCCAGCATGGGTTCCTGTGGTGGTTTCCACTCCTGAGTCTGCTCTGGTAAGTGGTGACTCCAAGTATTCACCTATAAGCCTCTCCAATCTTGGGGTAGTGATTTGCTGTGTCTTCCCCTGTCTTAGGGATCCAAGAGTAATTGTTGATTTTTTTCAGTCTGTTCAGCTTTTTACTTGACATTAGGATGAAATGGTGTCATCCAAGCTCCCTAAGTGCAAAACTAGAAACCAGATCAGAGTACTCTTAGAAACCATTGTCTGTGAAAAGATAATAGCATCTCATTTTATTCCCCCAAATTCCATATATTTGCTTTTAAACTGTAAGAGTCTTTTGTGAACATACATGTGTTGTGTGCACATACATTTCTTACTGCCTTTAAGTAATAATGTCTGATTCCGATCACTTTCCTGCATTTTTATGAAATGTTTCTCTTAAGATTCCTTCAGTCTTCCCAAAGAAACACTACTGTCCAAGGGGAAAAAAATGGAAGCAAAGAAATAAAAATTTTAGAAAGATTTAGGTCTTTTGATGCTACAAATAGAGTAATATGTTTCTGCTCTCAACCATAGTCAAAGTTATTTAAATAAAAATAGAAGTTCTAACTCTGGCACTACTGTTCATGTTGAATTATTTGATGTGATTGTTCTTGGGGAGCAATTTTTTTAAAGGTAGATGTGAAAGATGCATGAAATGTTTGAATATTTCTGATTGACTGATTCTAAGTATATACCGTTTTGAAGTGTGCTTTTCCCAGCACATAGTCTGTAATATACATATTGGATGTCATTATTCAGAGTGGGAATATTTGATTAGAAAATTGTTTATTTGTTTAAGGATGCTTATATTGATCGTTCTTGTCTGGGATGGATAGATAGATAATAGTTAATGTGCTGTATGAAATGACACATCGATACTATACACAAAATTCTCCCTCTTTCCTTTATCTCTCTTTCTTACACACACACACACACGCACACTCACACACACTAAGTGCCCTTTATAAGACAGGTAGCTGATCCTATAAGAAGAGATTGGTCTGTTATTTTTAATGATTTTTTTTTCACTTTGTAGATCACTAGGTTGCTAATAGTTGCTTCCCTAAATTTTTCATTAAAATTTGGTTACAAAGGCAAATCCCTTTGCTGAAAAGCCTAGTCTTTCAATAAAATCAAAAACAAATATCGTTAAATTACACCTAGTGGTGGTATTAGTCATCTGACTAATCAAACTGGGCCTCCATCATAACAGTTGCTCTGAATGAGCTTATAGTTTCTCTCCCATATGAAATGCCTAGACTTGTACCTTCAGGGTGTGGAATCTGGTAGATAACTATTTGGATCAAAAAGACCTGGCCTTAAATATGGTGTTCTCATTCATCAGCTGTGTGATAGCAGACAGCCACCTAACCTCTCTGAGATATCTTATCAGCTATGAATTGTTGTAACTTACAAGGCTATTATGAGGACACGGTGAGATAAAAATGTGGAAGTAGTTTGTAAATAAATAAAGTGCTATACAAATATGAAGTATTAGTATTTCTCTGTCTATTGAGACACGGAATCCATAGAGTCATTGTTTTTGAAATCTTATAAAAATTTGAGCACTTTTTCAATTTTTGTTTATTGTTGTTAACTCATTTGTTTTACTGAGGACCAGCATGCTTTATTTCTCAGCAGCCTCATTTATTCAGTACATGAATTTAAATTTCTGTGTTCTGGAAGAAAGCTCTCATACATAATGAAAAGGTAGAGATCTTATTTACATGCAAAAATTTTACTATCATTGCTGTCACTCCCTCTTGCTTTGCAGATTCAGAAACATCCACCGAAACTCAGCTAGGATTATACAGCTATGATTTAATGTCAGTTTTTTATGCTTTGTTAAATGATGCTGAGGTCAGGGTCAAAGAAACAGAAGTAGATTTTAAAAAGCCAAACTGTCAATTCATTTCCAAGTTGGTGGTAAGACTAAGGTGATTATAGAAAATGGCATGAGAACTAAGAGTTTGTATTATGCAGAACCTCAGCATTAATATATTAATGTAGACACATTGTACATGCAAACCCTTTACAATTATTTATTAAACCATTCAATCTTTATGTAAGTAGAGAAATGCTGTCAAACCTATTTTCTAGGTAATAACTTGCTTCGCAGGTAAAGTTCAAAGCAGTGTCAATGAGAGAAATCCAAAATTTTTGCCTCTGCTGATTTTTCCTTAACTGTATTTCTTAACCTTTTTCCATCTAGTGAAAAGAAAATTCTCAGTGTTTCAGAGAAAAGGGCAAAACCAAAACTAATATCAGTGACTAAAGGACATAATGTAGAGATTCTGACAAGTGTCATAAATATTTTTGTTAGTAGAATATTGAGCTCACTGCTCCCAATTTTGGAATGTATGTAAAGTGAGTCGTGTGTTGACTAGGTTTTGAGGCTCAGTGTTTCCTTAATTAATTACAAAGTAAGGTGTTAACAAAAGATAATTGAAGAAAGTATCAATTATTGATGTTTGATTTTAGAGATGGTCCTTCAATAAACATTTTCTTACTGTGCTAGGCAATGTTGGGTGATGTTAGAAGTTAAATGTATGGCCCTTTCCTGCCCATTGAGGAACTAATGATCCCCCCAACCACCTTTGTCCTCACCTCTTTCTGTGAAATACATTACACATATGTGAATCAAACATATATGTTCAGATTAAGAATAATAAAAAGCAAAAATCTGCCTACCTACCACGTAGGTTTTGAAACAATATCATAATAGTCCCTTGGAAGCAACATTCTTACGTGCCCCATTCACATTGCACTCCCTTTCTTCAGTTAACAATTTTCTGAATTTTTCTTATTAGTATTTATCTTGGTTTTCTCTATAATTTAACCAATGACGTATGTATCTCTAAATAAAATATTCTTCATTGTTGCTTACTCTTAAACTTTAAATAAGTTAAAGCATAATGTATGGATTGTATGTATTCTTCTGTGGTTTGTTCCTTCCCTGAATATTTTTTTCTTTTGTTTTAGAATGGGGCATATTGCTATCTGATGGTTTTTAAAATTTTTTATTATGGTAAAACATATATAATATAAAATTGACCATTTTGGCCATCTTTAAGTGTAAAGTTCACTGGCATTAAGTAACTCTCATTGTTGTGCAACCATCACCACTATCCATTTCCAGAACATTTTCATCATCCAGAATTGAAACTCTACCCATTAGCCAATAACTCCTTATTACTCCCTTCCTCTAGCCCCCAGTACCAACTGTCTACTGTCTGTCTCTATGAATTTAACTCTTCTTGGTCCCTCATGTAAGTGGAATCACCCAATACTTATCCTTTTGTGTCTGGCTTGTTTTACTTAACATATGTCTTCAAAGTTTATCCATGTTGCAGCATGTGTCGTAATTTTGTTCCTTTTTAAGGCTGAATAATATTTCATTCTATGTATAGATCACATAGTATTTTCCATTCATCCATCTATAGATATTTGAATTCTTTCCACCTTTGGCTATTGTGAATTATGTTGCTGTGAACATTGGTGGACAAATACTGTTCAAGTCCCTGCTTTCAATTCTTTTGGGTATATACATAGAATTGGATTTGCTGGACTATAAAGTAATTCTGTCTACTTCTTTGAGGCACTATCATACTGTTTTCCACAGTGATTTCACCGTTTTAGATTCCCACCAGTAATACACAAGGGATCCAGTTTCTTGACTCACTTGCCAACACTTGTTATTATTATTACTTTTTTTGTGTGAGGAAGATTGGCCCTGAGCTAACATCTGTTCCCAATCTTCCTCTTTTTCCTAAGTCCATGCCCCGGATCCAAACATGGGCTGCTGAAACGGAGTGCGCAAACTTAACCACTGTGCCACCAGGCCGGCCTCTATTTTCTTTTTTAATAGCCAACCTAATGGGTAAACATGGGTGCTTTTTTTTTTTTCAAGATTTTGTTTTCCTTTTTCTCCCCAAAGCCCCCCGGTACATAGTTGTATATTCTTAGTTGTGGGTCCTTCTAGTTGTGGCATGTGGGACGCCGCCTCAGCGTGGTTTGATGAGCAGTGCCATGTCCACGCCCAGGACTCAAACCAACGAAACACTGGGCCGCCTGCAGCAGAGCACATGAATTTAACCACTCGGCCATGGGGCCAGCCCCGATGGGTGCTTTTGAAAGTCTTAATTTCCCAAAAGTCTCTTCTCCTGTCTTAGATGTTGTGTTGTATGTCTCCACCCATAGTATTTTTCCCCAGGCCTCTATGGGTCTGTATTCCCCCTGTGGCTTTCCCCAGCTGTGAGGCCCCTTTTCCTACCTAATATCTGAGATAGGAGAGACAGAGACCAGTGCTTCAGGCAATCCCCCAAGCAGATTGGAATGTTGCAGATAAGTTCTGCTCTGCTCTCTCCAGTTTGAGGGATGAGGAACTGGGAGACTGCCCCCTCCATACCAAGGCCATCTCATGCCATTGGAAACGGTGAGGGGCAAGGGTGAATAAATATGTCATTAAATTTTCTATGGATATGAATATGGCTTTTTTTTTTTTGATTGGGTGTTTGTTTGTTTGCTGTAGAACTTTAGCTATTTCCCAGAGATCCTATAAGATATTTTTCAGTCAGTCTATGGTTGTTTTCTAATGGAGGAATGAGGATCTGGATCCTCCTAATCTGTCATTTTGCAGATGTCACTCTCTGAATATTATCTCTTAGGAGCATTCATATTGATTTATATAGCTGTGGTTCATTAATTTTCTCTCCAGTATAGTAGTTGAATTTGCAGATCGATACAGAGAGTTGATATCATAACGATATTGCGTCTTATCACCTAAGAACAAGGTATACCTCTATACTTACTTAGGGCTTTTAAAAATCTCTTTTTCTGAGATTTTGCAATTTTCCTTGTACAAGTGTTTCACAGTTTTTGTCACATTTAGCTTAAATATTTGATGTTAGATGCTATTTTATATGATAATGTTTTTATTTCAATTTCTGATTGCTTATTGTTACTATGTAGAAATACAATTGAATTATTTGCCATGCAGAAGGTTTTTAGATTGATGTAGTCCCATTTGTTTGTTTTCTTTGTTTCCCTTGCCTGAGGAGACATATTCAAAAAGAAATTGATAAGACCAATGTCAAAGAGTGTACTGCCTATATTTTCTTCTAGGGGTTTTATAGTTTCAGGTCTTACATTAAGGTCTTTAATCCATTTTTAGTTAACTTTTGTGTGTGGTGTAAGATGGTGGTTTACTTTCATTCTTTTGCATGTGGCTGTCCAGTTTTCCCAATACCATTTATTGAAGAGACTTTCCTTTCTCCATTGAATGTTCTTGACTCCTTTGTCAAAGGAAACCATCACCAAAACAAAATGACGACCTACCAATTGGGAGAAGATATTTGCAAATCACATATCTGATAAGGGGTTAATATCCAAGACATATAAAGGACTCATACAACTCAACAACAAAAAAGCAAACAACCTGATTAAAAAATGGGCAGAGGAGCTGAACAGACATTATTCTGAAGAAGATACACAGATGGCCAATAGGCATATGAAAAGATGTTCAACATCACTAATTATTAGACAAATTCAAATCAAAACCACAATGAGATATCACCTCACACCCATCAGAATGGCACTTATTAAAAAGACAAGAAATAACAAGTGTTGGAGAGGATATCAAGAAAAGGGAACCCTTGTACACTGCTGATGGGAATGTAAATTGATGTAGCCACTATGGAAACCAGTATGGAGACCCCTCAAATAATGAAAAACAAAACTACCGTATGATCCAGCTATTGCACTTCTGGGCATTCACCCAAAGAACATGAAAACACTAATTTGAAAACATATGCACCCCTTTGTTCATTGCATTGTCTCTCATTGTCTTTATTATCTTGAAGTCTGCTTTGCCTGATATAAGTATATCAACAGCTGCTTTCTTTTGTTTGTCATTTGCTTGAAGTATCATCTTCCATCACTTCACTCTGAGTCTGTTTGTCTTTAGACCTGAGATGTGTTTCCTGGAGGCAGCATTTTGTTGGGTCTTGTTTTTTAATCCATCCAACTACTCTGTGTGTTTTGATTGGTGAATTCAATCTATTTACATTTAGAATGATTATTAATATATGAGGGCTTAATACTGCTATTTTATCTGTTTTCTGGTTTTTCTATATTTCCATTGTTTCTTTTCCCTTGTATTTCTTACTGCCATTTCCGTTTGGTGGTTTTCTGTGGTGGTTTTCTCAGTTTTCTGTTTATTTATGAATTGCAGCTCTGTTCTAATTTTTTGTTTAGTGGTTACCGTGAGGTTTGTATAAAAGATCTCATAGATAAGATAGTCCATTTTCTGATACTCTTTATCTCCATTAGTCTAAGCAGTTTCCATCCCTCTCCTCTTCCCCTTCTCAGTTATTGTCACAAATTATTCTATCTTGTGTTGTGAGTTTGTGACTAAATTGTTTATATTTATTTTTGATGATTACCTTCCCTTTATCTTTTATGTTATAATTGTTGCTAACTTGTTGTGATAGAAAGCTGCAGTATTTTGGTTTTGTCTATCTCCTTGCTCAAAGATTTGTAGACTTTTGCCTTTTTGTTTCAGGTATGAAAGCTTCCATTATCATTTCTTGCAATGGAGGTCTAGTGGCAATGAACTCCCTCAGCTTTTGCTTATCTGGGAAAGCTTTTATTTCTTCATCATATCTGAAGGATATTGTTGCGGGATAGCATATTCTTGGCTGAAGGTTTCGCCTCTCAGTATTTTGAATACCATTCCATTCTCTCCCAGACTTTAAGGTTTCTGCCAAGAAATCTGCTGAAAGACTGATAGTGATTCCTTTGTGGATTATTTTCTTTTGCCTTGCTGCTCTTAGTATTTTTTCTTTGTCATTGAATTTTTCCAGTTTTACTATTATATACCTTGGAGAATGTCTTTTTGTATTGATGTAATTAGGAGTTCTATTGGCTTCATGTATTTGTAAGCCCAGTTCCTTCCCCAGGTTTGGGAAGTTATCAACTATTATTTCTTTGAACAAGCTCTCTTTTCCTTTCTCCCTCTCTTTTCTCTCTGAAATACCTATAATCCCTATGGTATGGTACTTTTCCTAATTTAGTCAGATATTTCTGAAAGAATTCTTTCGCGTTTTTTTTTTGATATCTTAGGTCTCCCTCCTCCTCCACCTGAAGAATTTCTATATTTCTGTCCTCTAAATCACTAATTTTGTCCTCCATAAAATCAGTTATTTTTATTTTTTTTGAGGAAGGTTAGACCTGAGTTAACATCTGTGGCCATCCTCCTCTTTTTGCTGAGGAAGACTGGCCCTGAGCTAACATCCATGCCCATCTTCCTCTACTTTATATGTGGGACGCCTGCCACAGCATGGCTTGCCCAGTGGTGCCATGTCCATACCTGGGATCCAAACCAGTGAACCCCAGGCCACTGAAGCGGAATGTGTGAACTTAACCATTGTACCACTGGGCCAGCCCTGAAATCAGTTCTATTTTTTAAGGATTCCAGATTTTTTATTTCATTGTCTTCTTCATATCCAGAATTTCTGTTTTGTTTTTTTTTTTAAAGTTTCAATCTCTTTGGTGAAGTATTCCTTCTGCTCATTAATTTTATTCCTGAGCTCACTGAACGTCTTTCTGAGTTTTCTTGTAACTCGTTGAGTTTCTTTATGACAGCTATTTTAAATTCTCTGTCATTTAGATTGTAAATTTCTGTGACTTTAGGGCTGGTTTCTGGAGACTTGTCATTTTCCTTCTGCTCTGAAGTGCTAGTGTAGTTTTTCATGGAGTTTGATGAACTAATCCTTTGTCTGCACATTTGTGGTAATATCAGGTCACAGATTTTACCTGCTACCACTGGGGGAAGCAGGATCTGTGTTTCTGATCCCATCCCACCTACTGGAAGCTGTGTGGGTACAGTGGGCACTCTTGTAGGCTTGGAAAGCATTCATAATACACTCAGTTCTGCCATCTCCTCTTCTCATAGTTGCACTGAGGCGCATTCCCTCTAGTGTAGCTGCAGTGGCATGGTCTGCAGTCTCACTGGCCCAGAAAGCATTCACACATGTGTGTAGGGCTTCAACTGTGTCTTAGTACAGTCATGCTGAGATGTGTTCCCTCTGATGGGACTGCAGCATCATGGTCAGTGGTCCCACAGGCCAGGAAGATGTTTACACGCTTATGCAGGGCTTCCATCACCTTTTCTTACAGTCATACTGAGGTGTATTCCCTCTGGCAGGGCAATGGCTGCACAGTGGGTGCCCTCATAGGCAGGGACAGCATTCATGTGTGCATGCATGGCTGCCACCACCTCTTCTTACAGTCATGCTGTGGTGCATTCTCACTGGCAAGGCCGCAGCGGCACAGTGCACACTCCTGTAGGCCAGGAGAGCATTCACCTGCAGTCTGGGCTGACTCCACCTCCTCCTAGAGTAGCGTTGGCTGCTGGGAGAGGACCTGTGACCTGGCTCACTGCTGCTGGGGAGGGTAAGGGAGTTCTCACCTATCTCCACTGCTTCCTGCAGACCCAGTCCTTCCACCTTCAGGTGTATAGCCGTGTGGGTCTCTCAGGCGTCCTGTTGTGCTGTATGGGTATCCTCGTTGGTCAATGAATGTCTGTTTAGTTGTTCTTCAGAGGGAAAGAGACAAAGGGAACAGCTCACTCCACCATGTTTCTTACATCACTCTCAGTATTTTATTCATTTTGATGCAATTATGATGATTGTGTTCTTAGTTTCTCTTTCTGATAGTTTATTATTAGTATATAGAAATGTGACAGATTTTTGTATCCTGCAATTTTCCTGAATTCATTTACTAGTTCTAATAGTTTTTTTGTGGAGTCTTTAGGTTTTCTATATATAGTATCATGTCATCTGCAAATAATGACAGTTTTATTTCTTTCTTTCCACTTTGATGACTTTTATTTCTTTTTCTTTCCTAGATGCTATGGTTAGAACTTCCAATACTAAGTTGAATACAAGTGGTGAGAGTGGGCATCCTTGTCTTGTTCCTGATCTTTAGAGTAAAAGCTTTCAGATTTTCACCCTTGGATATGATGTTAGCTATGGGCTTGACATATATGGCCTTTATCATGTTGAGGTATGTTTCCTCTATTCCCACTTTCTTGTATCATAAACGGATATTGAATTTTCTCAAATTCTTTTTTGCATTTATTGAGATGATCATATGTTTTTTTATCCTTTGTTTTGTCAATGTGGTGTATTATGTTGATCGATTTGTGGATGTTGAACCATTCTTGCATCCCTGGAATAAATCCCACTTGATCATGGTGTATGATCCTTTTAATGCATTGTTGGATTTGGTTTGCTAATATTTTGTTGAGGATTTTTGCATCTATGTTCATCAGGAATATTGGCATATAATTCTCTTTTTTTGCTGCTGTATTTGTTTGATTTTCGAATCAGGGTAATACTGACCTTGTAAAATGTGTTTGGAAGTATTTCTTCCTCTTCAAATTTTTGGAATAATTTGAGAAAGATAGATATTAACTCTTCTTTAAATTTTTGATAGAATTCACCTGTGAAGCTATCTGGTTCTGGACTCTTGTTTGTTTGGAGGTTTTTGATTACTGATTCAATTTAATTGCTGGCAATCAGTCTATTTAGATTTTCTATTTCTTCTTGATTCAGTCTTAGAAGATTGTATGTTCCTAGAAATTTATCCATTTCTTCTAGGTCGTCCAATTTGTTGACATAAAATTGTTCATAGTAGTCTCTTGTGATCCTCTTATTTCCGTGGTATCAGTTGTAACTTCTCTTCTTTCACTTCTGATTTTATATATTTGTGCTCTGTCTCTTTTTTGTTGATGAGTCTGGCTAAAGGATTATCAATTTTATTTATCTTTTCAAAGAACAAGCTCTTGGTTTAATTGATCTTTTCTATTGCTTTTTTAGTCTCTAGTTTATTTATTTTCACTCTGATTTTTATTATTTCCTTCCTTCTACTAACTTTGGGTTTTGCTTGTTCTTCTTTTTCTAGTTCCTTTAAGTGTAAAGTTAGGTTGTTTGAGATGCTTTCTTGTTTCTTGAGGTAGGCCTGTATCACTATGAACTTCCCCCTTGGAACCGCTTTTGCTGCATTCCGTAGATATTGGAATGTTGTGTTTCAATTTCATTTTCTTCAAAGTACTTTTTAATTTCTTCTTTGATTTCTTCATTGACTTATTGATTGTTTAATAGCACATTGTTTAGTTTCCATGTGCTTATGTTTTTTCCAGTTTTCTTCTTGTAATTGATTTCTACTTTCATACTGCTATGGTCAGAAAAATGCTTGATATTATTTTAATCTTAAATTTATTGAGACTTCTTTTGTGGACTAACATGTGTTCTATACTGGAGAGTGTTTCATGTGCAGCTGAGAAGAAAGTGTTTTCTGCTGTTTTTGGGTGGAATGTTCTGTATATATCTATTAAGGTGATCTGGTCTAATATGCCATTTAAGGCAGATATTTCCTTATTGATTTTCTGTCTCAATGCTCTCCCCATTGCTGTAAGTGGGGTATTAAAGTCCCCTACTATTATTGCACTGCTTTCACTTTTTCCCTTTAGTTTTATTAATATTTGTTTTATATATTTTGGTGCTCCTATGTTGGGTACATAGATATTTATAAGTGTTATATCTTCTTGCTGGATTGATACCTTTATCTTTATTTGTCTTTTATTACAGTCTTTGTTTAAAGTCTATTTTGTCTGATATGTGTATACCTATGACAGCTTTCTTTTCATTTCCATTTGCATGGAATTTTTTTCAACCATTCACATTCAGTTTGGGTCTCCTTATTTCTAAATTCTCTTGTAGACAGCATATAGATGGTTCTTGTTTTTTTATCCATTCAGCCAATCTGTGTCTTTTGATTGACAAATTTAGTCCATTAAAATTTAAAGTAATTATTGATAGGTATGTACTTATTGCCATTTTGTTAACTGTTTTCTGTCTGTTTTTGTAGTTCTTCTCTGTTCCTTTCTTCTTCTCTTTCTCTTTTGTGGTTTGATAGCTTTCTTTGGTTTTATGTTTAGATTCCTTTCTCATTTTCTTTTGTGTATTTACTATAAGTTTTTTTCTTTTTGGTTACCATGAGGTTCACACATAACATCCTATGTGTCTAACAGTCTAAGTTGATATGAACTTAAGTTTGAACACATTCCAAAGCTTCACATTTTTAGTCCCCTCCATGATTTATATATATATATTTTTAAAGATTTTATTTTTTTCCTTTTTCTCCCCAAAGCCCCCCAGTACATAGTTGTATATTCTTCATTGTGGGTCCTTCTAGTTGTGGCATGTGGGATGCTGCCTCAGCGTGGTTTGATGAGCAGTGCTATGTCCGCGCCCAGGATTCGAACCAACGAAACACTGGGCCGCCTGCAGCGGAGCGTGCGAACTTAAGCACTCGGCCACGGGGCCAGCCCCCATGATTTATATTTTTGATGACAGATTTTACATCTTTTTATTTTATGCATCCTTTAATTAATTATTGTAATTTTAGTTAATTTTACTACTTTTGTCTTTTTGACCTTCATACTTGCTTTATAATTGATTGATCTACTACCTTTACTATAGAGTTAACTTTTCCAGTGAGATTATTACTTTTGTATGTTTTCTTATTATTAATTAGTGTCTTTAATGTTCATCTTAGAACAGTCCCTAACATTTCTTGTAAGGCTGATTTAGTGTTGATGAACTCCTTTAACTTTTGCTTATCTGGGAAATTCTTAACCTCTCCTTTAATTCTGAATGATAACCTTGCCAGATAGAGAATTCTTGGTTGGAAATTTTTTCCTTTCAGCCCTTTGAATATGTAATACCACTCCCTTGTGGCCTGTAAAGTTCTGCTGAAAAATTTGTTGATAGCCTTAAGAGGTTTCCCTTATACATAATAAATTGTTTTTCTCTAGCTGCTTTTAGGATTCTCCTTTTATCCTTAACTTTTACCATTTTAATTTTACTGTGTCTTGATGTGCTTCTCTAATTGCGTTTACCTTATTTAGAACTTTCTGGGCTTCCTGGACCTGGATGTGTATTTCCTTTCCCAGATTAGGGATGCTTTTAGCTATTATGTCTTTAAATACTTTTTCTGGCCATTTATCTCTCTCTTCTCCTCTGGAACCTGTATAATACAAATGTTATTCTGCTTCATGTTGTCCCATAGGGCATCCTCACTTTTGTAAATTCTTTTTTTCATTTTGTTGCTCTGTCTGGATGAGATCTATTGCTTTGTCTTCCAGCTCACTGATTCATGCTTGTACTTCATCAATCCTGCTGTTTAACCTCTCTAATGTGTTTTTCAGTTCAGTTATAACTTCTTATTGGTACTTTCTTATATTTTCTCTTTTTGGTGAAATTCTCACTGTGTTTACCCATTCTTCTCCCTAGGTTGGTGAGCATCTTTATGAACATTCCTTTGAATTTTTTATCTCCATTGGTTTAGGGTCTTTTTCTGGGGGTTTGTTTAGTTCTTTTAGTTGGAACATATTCCTTTGTCTCCTAATTTTGCCTGATTCTCTGTGTTTGCTTATGTGTATTAGACAAAACTGCTACTTCTCCCAGTCTTGAGGGAGTAGTTTTGTGTGGGAGATGATCCATGGGTCTGGAGAAGTGCAATCTCCCCTGGCTTTCAGAGCCAGGTGCTCAAGGGGCATCTTTTGTGTGTACTGTGTGTTCCTATCCTCTGTTGCATGGCCACAGCTGCTGTGTGGTGAGGGTAGGATAAAATGTGCTTGCTTGGCATGGTTGTGGCATGGCTATGCTATGGGGTGGGTGGGGCTTGGGACATTGGCTCAGCCTAGTTTTGGTGTGACTGCTGCATGGGATGGACACGACTTGGGGCACTTGCCTGGCCCATTTGTGGCATGACAGCTGTGCAAGGATGGCAGGGCATGGAGCACTCAACTATCATGGCTACATCATGGTTGCTGTGTGGGGAGGGCAGGGCATGGAGTGCTTGCCTGTCCCAGTTGTGGTGCATTGTTGTGCAGGGTGGGCAAGGTTCAGAGTATGCCCACCCAGTGCTAGCAAGCTAGAGGGAGGGCACCAAAAATTGCACCTGCCAGCTCCATCACCAGCAAGTTAGAACAAAATTGTGATAATGGTGCCTGCCAACATTTTCATCCCCAAGGTAAGTCACTGCAGGTTCTTGCCTCTTGCAACTGCTTTAGGATTAGTAAATGGTTCTCCCTAACTTATTGTCTAGGTACTTTTCAAACATTTGCTTTTGTCCTGGATTTTGGGATGAGTGGATCTTCATGTGAGCCCCTTAAGAGTGAGTTCTCTGCTGCTGTGCAGGGTGGGTGGAGTGTAGAGCATGACCACTGATGCTAGCAGGGCAGAGGGAGGGCATCAAAAATGGCACTGTCACCAGCAAGTTAGAATGCGATTGTGAAAATGGCAACTGCCAGCATTTCTGTCCCTGGAGAAATTCACTGTAGGTTTCTGCTTCTCTGGCAGCCACTTTAGGATTAGTAAGTGAGTCTCCATTAGTCATGGCATGGGTGCTTTTCAAACTGTTGCTTTTGTGTTGGATCTCAGGGTGAGTAGATCTGCCCCCAAGCCCTTTAAGACTAGGTTCTCTGTTTCCTATAGTTCTGTTTTTCCCCTTGACTTAATCCCTGTTGATTTTCAAAACCAGGTGTTTTGGGGGCTCATCTTTCCAGTGCCACACCAAGGGTCAGGTTGCCTGATGTGTGACATAGTCGCTTCACTCTTAGGGGAAAGTTCCATATTTTGGGTATCCTTTGCCAATTGTTAGACATGGCACCTGGGATAGGGTCTTGGTCGAGACCAATGCTCTGCTTCTCCTACCCTCATCAGTGCACCCCTTTCTCTTTTGTTATAGAGGCACTGTTCATCCAGTTCTCAGATCTCTTTCAGAGGAAAATTATTCCATAAGTATCTGTAAATTTGTTGTGTTCATGGGAGGAGATGAGTTCAGGGTCTTCTTACATCATAATCTTGAACTCCTCTCTGAGACTTGACTGCCTGTTTCTAGAGGGGGCCACATGGAAGGCATGAGAATAAATGTGAGCATCCCCTAAGAGCAAAACCTGAGCCACAGCTGTCAACCAGCAAGAAAATAGGGATATAAGTCCTATAACCACAAGGAACTGAATTTTGACGAGAACCTGAATGATCTTGGAAGCTCATTCTTCCCCACATCCTTTAGAAAGGAACAAAGACTTACCAATATCTTAATTTTAGCATTGTGAGACTCTGAACTGAGGACCCATGTGAACCCACTCAGGGTTCTGACATACAGTAACTTTAAGATAATAAATTTGCTGTGTTTTAAGCTGTGATTATTTTGGTAATTTTTTATGGCAGTAACAGAAAACTAATACACTTGGTGTAGATCACCAGTTCTTGAAGTGTGGTCTGTGGAACCATGGTGTCACTGAGATTCTTTCAGGAGTCTACAAATTCAGGACTATTTCTATAATAATATTAAGACACTATTTTACTAGTTACTGGGTTGACAATTGCACTGATAATGCAAAGTAATGTTGAGTATAATTGCTGGTGCCTTAGGCAGTGACATCAAAGACTACATGTACTCGGGAAAAAACCAACAACAAATAACTTCACTTAAGAATTTCTGTGATTAAGGAGTAAAAATTGATTTTTAAAAATCTCAACCCTAGAATGCACATCTTTTTAATATTCTATGTGACAAAATTAGAAGTTTGAATAAAACTCTTATTTTTCAATATTGAAATTAGGTAGTTATCTTGAGGAAATTTAATTATGTAATGGCTATAGTTGGAGTCATGAGCTAGTGTCTTTCTCAAGGATTACTATTTTCACTTAAAAAACAACTGACAAAAAAAACTATGCTTATTCAAACATGGGTATTTGACAGACATTTTCTTAAAAATGAACAAAATAAGCTTGGCGTCTTCAGAGAAGCAACTTAAATTATTTGTTACCAATGATAAAATTTGAGCTTTCAAGTAAAAATTAGAATTTTGGAAAATATATCCACTACTGTGAGCTTGAAAGCTTCTCAATATCTAAGGACTTTTCTTATGAGATTGGTGATAGTACTCCTAAATATGACTTTTTTGATATAGTATAATGATATGTCAACATTTGGATGTTCTGCATAACTCATTGAACTCCTGTTTTCCAAATGAGCAATGCATGATATTGCAAAATAAGGAACAAGTAAAAGATCCATTCATATTACAAAAATAGACCAATAGATTTTAATGTAACTACATGATCTGATTCCACATTGTAAGCATCCTTTAAGAAGCTACCACTTGAAGATTTTTATTTTTTTCCTGAGGAAGATTCACCCTGAGCTAACATCTGTGTCAATCTTCCTCTATTTTGTATGTGGGTTGCCACCACAGCATGGCCACCAACAAATGGTGCGGGTCCATGCCCAGAAACCGAACCTGGGCTGTTGAAGCAGAGGATGCCGAATTTAACCACTAGGCCACAGGGCCAGCCCCTGGGGATCTTTGATGTACTATCAAAGATAAATATTCACAATTATCTGAAAAGTGTTACTAAAATGCTCCTTCCTTTTCTGTATTTAAATATCTGTAAGGTCATATTTTCTACATGTGCTTCAACTGAAGCAACCAATCTAACAGAGTAAATACGGAAACAAGTACAAGAATCTAGCTAAAATCTATTAAGCCAGACATAAAGAGTTTTGCAAAATATAGTACCATGCCACTCTTCTCACTATTTTTTATATGATATAGAGATTTTTCATAAACTGTGTTCTTTACATATTGAGTAATGGGTTTATTATTTTAAATAAATTAATAAATGAATATTTTTTAAATTCTGAGTTCTAATTTCTAATACTGTATATATCAATAAGTATATGCTATGTAAACAAAAGCTCTTTGAGGTCTTCTGTAATTTTAAGAGTGTAAAAGGGTCCCCAAACTAAAAAGTTTGAGAACCACTGCTGTAGACTATAAATTGGGTGCTCAGGTTTCAATCCTAATTAGAATTTAACTGAATACACCAGACAAGTAGCCATTAGCAAATACTTAGATAAACACTTGTATGTACTAAATGACCCCACAAGGGGTTTTTGAATCTCTGTTAAGTACTGCAAAGCCAGCTTTTACAGTTTCCTCAAGATTTCCTTCTGGAGTAGAGGGACTTGTAAAATGTGGAGACACCCAGATGTCTTGATTAAATGTATATAAATGAAATCTTAATTAGTGAATTCATGCATAAACAATAGTGTCTTCTTGAAGGATTCATCCAGAGCTTCTTGCCTTAATTAATTAATTTTTGACATATTCCAATTCTGCTCTAACCAATTGCATTCTTAGAGATCAGGAGCCAGGGAAGCAAATTGAACTTTGGTTCCTCGATGGTCTTTTCCTTTTTGGCCCATAATTTAAAGCTTATGTTTTGGTGTGATGGTTCTAGTATACCCTACTCTCAGAACCCAGCACAGGATACAGCAGTGAGATTCTCTTAGAGAAAATGGACTTTGAGGCAGTTGGTTGTTTTTGAAACCTCCAGTGTATTATCTTAAAATAAATTGGAGAAACTAAGTGTTGAAATCACAAAATACAATTTTTACTTTAATTCCTTTCCATGGCATTTGTATCCACGCTTTTATCTTAGTCTGAAATAATATGGACAACTACTTAGTTCAGTCTTTTATATATGCTTTTCGGTGAATTTATTCTCTTTATTGTCTTTAGGTTCAGAAATTGAAGCCGCTTTGAACTTGGGGCTATGTTTCCCAATGTATATCATCTCATTAGCACTTTCCAAAGAGAAGGAAATATTTAAATATTCTCTGGTAGTTGTAACAGTATGACTGATTTATATGTGGAATTAAGTTAATTTATGAATCATTTTGGTGTAAGGAGTGATAAACCTGAAAATGAATGGCAAGAAAAATGATCTTTTTTAGTGTTACCTTGTTTCTGGCTATTATTACAATATAATATTTTCTTATTATAAAGCATGAATTATTAGATGCTAATAGAAATTGAGGGATTTACTATGTATATCCTTCCCTGTCTTACTTACTCGTTTCTGAACTTCTTGCCCATACAGCTGTACCTCGATGCATTATTTGGTCTATATTTTTAGAAACTAAAGGCCAAAACTGAGACTTGCTTCTCTGTTTAATTCAGGCTGATATTAATATGAATTCCATTTGTTCCCAAATGTAGCAAGGGCATATTATACAAATCATGCTCATAATAAAGTAAGACTTAACTTTCCTTTTAATAATTACCATTTCATTTCAATTATTCATGGTATCTCTAATTCATATTCAATCATAAAATTAAGACTGCATTGTGAAGTTAAGAAAATTGCTTTACCCTGTCCTTCATTTCATTGGCAAAAACCCTCTTAAGGACTATGACACCCACTGTTGCTTCCTAAGGACTACACACTGTGACACCTACTGTTGTCCTTAAGAAGGTGATTTTACGCTTGTTGCTGGACTTAGGTTTCTAGGATGATTTTGAATGATCTGCTTTCATTCCTGAGTGCAGAAAGTGGAGTTTTCTCTTAGCTCAAATGTACATAAATGCACATAACTATTGACATGCATGCATATATCTATGTGTCATACACTGAAATGTTGAATTTCAGAATGCTAGTGAAATTTGCATTTCAAAGTTAGTTTACCTGAAGATAACAATTGAATTTAATTTGTATTCCTAGAAATATGAACATTTTAAAAGTGATAAGTTGATGCATCTTTTATTTTAGTTATCTCTAGTTTGGCCTCATAATGAAGTAGAGTTTTATACATTGTTTCCTCTGAAATTTAGCTGCAAGTTTTTGGTAATCCATTATAAAGTGGACTGCTTTATTATCCTAAGGAGCTATGAATTATTTGAAGGTCTATTTGCAGATTGTAAAGGAAAAGTGTTATAGGTGTAAAATTATGATATTTACTATGCTTACTGTTTTATAGGTTCACATTAGGCAAATATTCTCATCAGTTCAAGTTGTATAGCAGAACTGAGGTTAGGAGAAGAAAGAAATTTGCATAGTCTAATAGACCTAGAGGCAGAATTGTGTTCTTTGTTTTAATTAAAGCAACGATTAATGTACAATATATTTTTTATGCTACATGATTTGACTGGTTGGCTTAATTAGGTAGGAAATTATATATTTCACTCACACACAGACTGGCTTTGCTTAAACAATGAAATACTCCACATTGTTTAAAAACTTTATGTTACTCTCTTGAAGATTTCTGGATTGACAACATGAGGTTGAATAATCTTTCCCCTCCTATTTTGTGTGTGGTTTCCCTAATAGGGCAGTGTTATATTCAATAGTGGAAGGATCTCAGACTTCTAAATCAAGCAGTTATAAGTTTGAATTCTATCTCTTTTTCATTCATTCATTCATTCAATGAGTATTTTTTTGAGCCAGGCATTGTCCTATGTACTTCAAAGATAGTGAAGAGGAGGAGAAACATATCTCTTGCCCTCTTGGGATTTATAATTTGCTGAGGTAGATAGCCAAGAAAATAGGCAATTAAAATATTAAGGGTTTTAGATTGTGACCTTTAAGAACAGACTCTGAAGTGTTAATATGCATGCCAGATTTTTTAGGAGGACTTGTTCTCAGGATCAACACTTGTAAGGGAGAGAAGGCAGTAAGATTGGGCAGAGAACTGAGATGAAATATGAACAAAGGCCTCAGAAGGGCCCTCTGAGGAGTACTCTAGACCTGAGATGACCTTTAAAGTTGTATCATCCTGAGACCCTGGGCCTTTATATACCTGCATTTACCAGTAATTGAATATGGCCTACTTCAGGGAAGAGGATGTGGCCTTAAGGTAAGGGCTCTCTCTTTGTTGAAGGGTAATTCTGGTAGAGGGACTCAGCTTAGAGCCATCAGCTAGCAATATGCTGAAGAAGCTGTGAGAATGAGTGCCTCAGTTCTGAAGGAGAGCTGGGCAGTTCAACACAGCATCCAAGACCCATTGTGATATATACATTAGTAGGGGCCATGCAAGTATAGTCTAAGACCATACAGAAGTATTTAACCTAGATTGAGGAAGATCAAGGAAGTTTACCCAAAAGCAATGACCTCTAAAATGAAAACTGTAGAATGAGGAGTTTGGAGACTGGCTATCAGGAGCTATGCATTCATTGGTAATTTCAAATGCAAATGGAAATAGGAGTGATATTACTGTTTTTTGTTATGCTTTCTTGTATTTTTCAAATTTTTTAGAATTTATGTGTGATAATTTATAATCACAAGAAATATTAGCTTTTAAAAATATCACTTCATTCACCTAGGATAGTGGCAAAATGTTTTCTTACCCAGCCCTGCCAGGCATTTTTAAAAGTCTCTGGCCAAAGAAGTGAAAACTCCTCTGAATATGCATGATGATATTTCCCACTTCCCTCTATTTTCTAAGAAACTAAGTAATGCTTAAGATGGGCTTTGGCCCTTTTGCCTGAAAAAGGTTTTAAGATTAAAATACTGTTTTTTTGACAATATTCAAAATTACTTCTATGAATTTCCCTGTGGACAATAATCTGTATATTGTACACTTTGTGACTATGGTGCCTTTATATTTGGAGACATAATCCTTTTATATTTGTAATAATAAATAAGAAACTAGAAACAAAGGGATGGACTGCCTTCCACATATGAATAGACTACAAATTTTACACTATTCAGCCTGGGAAGGTTAAGGTAGAGATAAGATATGAAAATCTATCCAATCAGAATATCAAATTGGTGGATGCTCTATGTAGCTTAAAACAAACCGTATATGAAAAAAAATTTCAAAAGGAGAGAAGAAATATATTAGAAAGTGAAACATACTAAACACAATAAATGGTTTAAAGGAGTGTTTAGATAAATTCATGGATATTTGATTTGTATAACTATTATGGGAAAATGGGTAAATTTAAAGCATCTTCTTACCTTTTAAGATAGTAAGATCTGTTACAGCAATTTGCATTTCTACCTTGTTTTATATCTGTAAATTATTGTCTCATTTACCAGTATTTTGGTTTAAGCTTTGTAGATACAAGAATCATGACTCGGATATGTGTATCCATTGAAGTATCTACTACAGTGTTTGCATATTTGAATATCAATTAATATATTGAATTGTATTGAACTATCATTCTCTCCCAGAAGACAGCATTGAGCAGAATAACAGACTGGTTTGACCATTGGTAGGCCCCACAGAAATTTAGTTCAATAAGCAGGAGAGCAATTCTGATATTTGAACTTAAGACATCCCACTAGCAAGTAAGTCCAAAGCTATGCACCACTTGTGCACAAGAACAGACAAGATTGAAAAGAACCAAGACAATATGGCTCTTCTACAATACGGAATTTGCTGACATACACCTGTAAAAACATACAATCATTTTGGGGGAGTGTTATTAGGGGACTCTAGCCATAGTACTTATGACCACTGGAAGATAAAAGATATACATATTTATAATGCAATGTTGAGTTAAATGAAGTGCATTAAAGAAACATTTCTTCCACACTATGTGTTTGTGGGAAGTGCACAGGAATATCCAGATCCTTGAACACATTGAGTAATTGAAGCAATTGGCTTAAATATGTGTTTTATGGTGATTTTGTTTTTTAGATAAGGATGCATTGAGGGCAGTATATTATACTGGCTCCATTTCTAGACACACTATATTAAGCAGCAGGATTCCAAAAGTGCATTCAAACTGAAAGTACAATGTGAATAGCAATATGTGCACTTACCTCAGGGAGTTGGTATGCCCTCTGCATGTGTGTTTATGATCTGATCAGAAAGCTAGAGAACAGAAAGAACCTGGAAGTAACTCTTTATTAGAGAAGATGTATAATAATGCAGACGATGGGCTATACACCTGAGACTGGAGGGAAAAAAAGAGCCCAATAAAAGTCATAGAGCACCGCTTATAAAATCTAATTCTGAAGGCATTTCTTTGCGAAATGCTTTACCTCAAATAAGTCCATTTTGCTTTTATGCCAGTAAATCTCATTCTCTCCCACTACAGTAGGAGAAAATAGGTTGTCAGAAACTCTCAGAGACTATCTCCTAGAGGTTTTCAGACAGTCTGAAGAAATGTAAGAGTTCATAAAAGGGAGACCATCACCCTTCTTGTTAACTAGTTCCAGTGGTTTGGGTATTATGAACTGGGGCTGTGAAGTCTAGATAAGGATTCGTCTGGATTTGGGGAAGAACTGTGTAACATCAAATGATGATGATGATGACAAGGACGTTCATGTGCTTTACCATTTACAAAATGTTTTCATATGCGTTGTCTGTTTTTGTCCTCACAATATATCTAAAAGGAGATTAGGACAAATAAACTGGTCCCACGTTAGAGATAAGTAAACAGATCCTAAGAGGGTCAATGATTTGCTTAAGGTCATAAAGGAATTGAAAATTTTGTCTCCCAAATTTAAATTCTGTGTTTTTTCCATTGATGAGAATGATGAGGGTGGAAGCAGGGAAATTGTGAATAGAAATGTTTCGTATAAAGATTTCAGCTAGAGTATAGAGCTTTTTAAAAAAGTATTTCACATGTGGTTGGCAACGAGTTGCATCTAGTTCTGAAGTTAGAGAGATCTGAGTTTGAAATACAGCTCTGCTAACATAGTAGAATGACCTTGGCACGTGACTTTACTCTCTGAACTTCAGTTTCTCCATCTCTCAAAGGAACAAAATAATATCCATTTCTTGTAGTGTGACCGTGAGGATAAAATGAGACAAAATATGTGAAAGTGCCAAGAAATAATCAATAAAAATTAGTTCCATTTCCTTCTTTACTCAGAGAGAGGTGAGGCTATAAAACTCAGGCACAGATAGGTCGTAGATTGAGCTCAGAGTATCTTTCAAGTCTGGATGAGTTTATCAGACCTCACAGATGAGGCTGAAATTTTAGGACACCTGAGATAGGGGTGCTAAGAAACAGAATGCACTAGCATAAGCTCGGTGTTTTGAAACGTGCTTTGAGCTCTGCCTACTTTTACATGCCCTCCTGCAAGTGGGGGCAAAAAGCAATTGGCAGCAATATGCTTAAAACGAGAGAGAAAATTCAAACACTGCAGATACGGATAGGTCCTGATCTATGCAGGAAAAGTGATACAGGGACTTCCTGGACTTTCTCACAGTTTTGCCACAAATAGTCAAGAAATAAGTGTGCAGTAGCAGCCACGAATATATGATACTGCAGTCTCAGAGTGAACACAATTGGAACCACAAGAGTTTTTTCTGCCCATCCATATTTGGTGGTCCTCTGCATTTGCTAATGGGAGTTAAACGTAATACATTACATTGTTGCATGTACGTCAAACATTCCTTTTCAGGGTAAGCTCCTGAAGGCAAGGATGATGTATAGCATAGTTGCTTTATATACAATAGCACAGAAGTAACTATTTATTAAAATATTCTTGTGCATTTATTTTTTGGCATGGATGTAGACCACAAGAATTTTATCAAAGTACCAGATTTGGCTATGAGTCTTTCATCCAAATATTTAACATTAGTGACTGGTTACACGTCAGGTATGTTGAGGCTGTTTTCTGGGAAATTATAAACTATTTTTTTTGTTTTTATGCTATATGTTTAGTGTTGCAATTCATAGAGAAGATGCAAAGGCGGGTATTATTACCACAAAGTGAGAGGCAGGAAGTATGGAGGACTGTTTCTATAAATTCATTTACAATAACATGATGATATGGCCCTAAACAAAGCCTTCACCAGCTTACCTATTTTTAGCAGAGAAATAGCACAAACCATATGCAAATTTAACAAAAGCATGGAAAATTATTTTTTACATATTGTATTAACACAATGTGTGAAAAAATAATAATAATAATAATAATGATAATAAAGAGAATATCACAGAGAGCGTTATCCAGCATATTTTGTTTTGGTGTTTGCCTTTTGACACCCCGCAGACTTCTAGCTGCTTTAGCTTTCTACACCTCTGTCAAAATAGTAGCTCATTATGTAGTCTTCAAATACAGGATAAAAATGAAATTTATTGTTTATTCTGAATGGAAGGAGTCTATATACTATGTATGTTTGTGTTTCAGGAAAAGTGTGCAGTTAGGAGTAGAAGAGAAGGGATGACTAAAATTTCAACATCAAGTAGGTAGTTATTTAGAATTAACGTATGTGATATAGACAGCATTTCAAAGAGAAGGATAGGCCTCATAATTTTGCATGAATTCACTTTTTCACTTATTTGTTTGATATTTCCAATAAGGAGACAGTGGAATTTTGGTAAAGTCTTAACCAGAGGATCCAGCTAAATATCAGGTGTTATCAAGCGTTTTCTTAGAAGAAAGAGGAGAAAGGAATTTTCTGTGCTTTGAAACAAGTAGAGTTGGTGAAGCAGCCTAGAAAATTGAGCAGTAATGGCAGTGAATAATTTTTTATCCTGTAAGTTCACTCTTACAGTTCATATGGATCAGGATGTCTTACTGTTAACAATGTATATCACCGACTCACTTCCTTTCCTCTTATCACCAGTAGATTTGTACCAAGCCTTCAGCAGTTTAGTCAATTCAGGACTGTCAGCAAAAACCAAATAAACTGCATATGGATGAAGATTTCACATTGCAACAAACATGCAAATACTGGAATTGTTCTTTGCTGAAATTCATATGCAATGGAAAGAAAGCAAACGGCTGTCACATTAAATAGGGAGAGATGCTTTTATGTCTGCCTTATTGTAGACCTTCTAAATGTCCCAGTTTTCTGGAAAATGCAAAGTTGTTCAATAAAATAACAGAAGAATATTATTGTCTTAAGCTGTAATTATAAATCTACAATAAAATCAACAAATTTTTAATCATTTTTACTATTTTCTTAAAGTTTCTGCAGCTTTTGAAAAGCTAAGGAAGACTACTAAAAAATAATGTAAACATGAAGTTTAAAACAAAGTTAAACATAAAGATTAAAATGATTTAAACCTCAACGTTTATACGGTGCTTTTACAGGTCTGACACAGGTATTTGTGTATGCTGATGAAGAATGGTCTTCTTTTCTCTAGACCTGTTGTCTTCATGGATTTAACATAAAACTTTAGGAGGGACTTACGTGGAATAATAAAGGAAAAAAAATGCACATTGCTTACCTAGTCAAGGTAGTCAATAAATCCTAGTGATTAAAACACTTAACTAAAATAGCCAAAGAAAGTTTTAAGGATGATCTCTTCAGGATTTCATTAAAATATATACCTAAAATGCTTGATTTGAAATACTTTGTTGACAGCTCCATGTGTTCATGACCATAAGTATTTTACTCATCGTATATCTCTTAATTGTTGAGTGAATTATTACTCAAAGCAGTATAATAACTGGAAATAACTTTTTATCCAATATGTGGCATTTAGATAAGGTGAATAGAAATTCAGAGCAAAGTAGGATTTTTTGACTATTTTTTAATATGCTCAATTCTCTCACATAAAGAATTGTTCTTATTACTTATAATCAATCTGTGTGTGAATGTCCATATACCACTGTATATATTTTTTATTACATCTCTAGGACTTATTTATTTTTTAACTGGAACTTTATACCTGTTGACTACCTTCACCCATTTTGCCCACTCCCCAGTCCCCAACCTTTGGCAATCGTCAATCTATTCTCTGTATCTATGAGTATTTTTTTAAGATTCCTCCTATAAATGAAATCATATGGTATTTGTCTTTCTCTGTCTGACTTATTTCACTTAGGAAAATGCCCTCAAGATCCACCCACGTCACAAAAGGCAAGATTTCCTTATTTCTCATGGCTGGATAGTATCCTATTGCATGTGTATGTATGTGTGTGTGTGTATATACCATATCTTCTTTATTCATTAGACCATCGGTGACACTTTGATTGTTTCCATGTCTTGGCTATTATAAATAATGCTCCAATGAACATAGGGGTACATATATCTCTTTGAATTAGTGTTTTTGTTTTCTTCAGATAAATACCCAGAAATGGAATTGCTGGATCATATGATAGTTCTACTTTTGATTTTTTTGAGGAATCTCCTTACTATTTTCCATAGTGACTGTACGAATTTACATTCCCACCAACAGTTCACAAGGGTTCCCTTTTCTCCACATCTCGCCAACACTTATTTCTTGTCTTTTTGATAATAGTCATTCGAACAGGTGTGAGGTGGTATCTCGTGGTTTTGATATGCATTTCCCTGATGATTAGTCATGTTGAGCATCTTCTCATGTGCCTGTTGGCCATTTGTATGTCTTCTGGGGAAAAATGTCTATTTGAGACCCTATGCGAAAATATGTTTTCAAATACAGAATCATCTACTGGATCATATTAATGTATAGACACTGTCTCTCGATGGCTAGTAATAGTATAAATAAGAATTAGAAAGATGTTCAGAGTGGGTCTGGAGAACTCAAATGATAAAATCTAAGATTGTTTATATAAATATCTAAGTAGAGTTTAGTGGATCTTAGAAGTGTTTTATTTCAAAATTGACTTTTGACTATTTTAAAATCGCCCTATGTATTATGAGCTTGGCCTTATTAAGTCCCCTTTAATTTTGATATTTAGCAGTGCTTTGTTACTTCTCCACGGAGGGGGAAAATTGCATATACATATATATACATTTATATATGTATATATGTATACAAATATATACACATACGTGTGTATATATACATATGTGTATATATATTTTTATATATATATATATTTGTGTATATATATACAGACCCAAATGCTACATATTGAATATCTACGTAGATGGCTCAGAAAGCCATATTTCATCTAGGAGCTTAAATCTAAGGTTTAGGTCCACATACTTAAAATTTATTATTGGGGGCTGGCCTGGTGGCGTAGTGGTTAAGTTCCACTCCAGTGACCTGGGGTTCGCAGGTTCAGATCCTGGGCACGGACCTATGTACTGCTCATCAAGCAATGCTATGGCGGCATCCTGCATACAAAATAGAGGAAGATTGGCACAGATGTTAGCTCAGGGACAGTCTTCCTCAAACAAAAAGAAGAAGATTGGCAACAGATGTTAGCTCAGGGCCAATCTTCCTCATCAAAAACAAAACAACTTATTATCAGGCTGTATTGAATTAGTTCTGAATGAGCTGGAGTCAGCATATAGTAACAATAAGATCTGCAAAGAAAGCAAGTGATCTGGGATACCAGTAATGCAAGAAAAATTGGGAAGAATGTTGAGCCAAGGTTTAGAACCAGAAATAGCTGAGAAATAAACTGAGCTGAACTTATCAATAAAAGAGACATGAGTTCAGGAGCCAGAACCCAGGACTGGATGTTGAGTATGAAGTAGAAGTAAGTAACAAAAGAGGACCAAGAGGTACACAGGGTCAATAATCGGTCAGAATGACCTAGGTACTCATAACCTGTGTGCCTAGTATACATAGATCTGATGATGAGCTGGGATTTCCACTCAGCCCACAGGATGTTAAAGAGGTCCTGATCTGGTGCGAAAAGGGAGTCCTAACACGTGGTTACAAAACATCCAAGGACTTCTGGTTTTGGCTCCACATATAAGGAGTTTGGAAGTCATCACTCTGTCCATACAAGTTAAGAGCTGAACTGACTGAAAAGTCAACAACTCTTCTAAGATACAAAAGAGAGGGGAGAACACGGGCAAACTGCTGTCTCCAAGATTATAGAGATAGACAGGCGAATACACAGAACAGCAATTTACCATAGCTGAGACTCATCAGCAGAAACTGCTGCGGGGACCAGAGCTGAGATAAGGAAACCTGAATTGTAACTGACAAATTGCTGAAAGCTCAGTATGGAAAAGTCTGAGAATTAAAAACTCTAGGATAGCTAAATCATAGGGATCCACCACAATTTTATGAGCTGTACCTCCTGGAGCTCAACCAGGTCCCTACAGTAAATATCAGAAAAACCCCCTTGTGCTTCTGGCGGTAGTGGGGGAGAAGCAACCATTTTGAAACACTCTAAAACATGCTGTTCTTCATAACAAGGCCTGCTCTCAGGGGGCACTATCTAACCAGAGCCCACCTGCTGCGATGTCATCAGAACCTAACTGACCTAGGGAAGGAGAATACCTGACTGCACTCTGCTCTTCTAACCTTCCACAGGAGAAGGGAAATACCCAATCCTAGCCAGCTTTAGCCTTCTACATGGGGAAAGGCAAATACCCAACTCAAACCCAATCTAGCCAGCCATTCTCTCCCACTTAAAGAGGGAAAAAACTGAGAAACATTTGTGAAGTTTACAAAACAAAGGCATAGGCTCACTAAAAGAGAAGAACTACCAACCTAGAATTCTGGGCCTTGTGAAATTATTCCTAAAAAGTGAAGAAGAAATAACTTTCTCAGACGAAGAAAAATTGTTGTCAGTAGACCTGCCTTACCAGACGTGTTTAAGAAAATTCTTCAGAGAGGAAGAAAATAATATAGGTCAGAAATTTGGAGATAAAAGACCCAGAATATCCAACACAATATTGAAGGAGAAGAATGAAGTTAGAGGACTGAAGCTACCTGACTTCAAGAGTTACGGAAATTAAGACAGTGTTGTATTGGTCAAGAAACAGACAAATAGAATAATGGAACAGAATAGAGAGTCCAAAAATAGACTCCCATAAAAATGTCGATTGATCATTGGTGAAGGAGCAAAGACAGTACAATGGGACAAAGAGAGTCTCAAGAAATGGTGCTAGAACAACTGAACATTAACATGCAAAATAATGAATCTAGACTTAGAATTTACACCTTTCACAAAATTAACTCAAAATGGATCATTGACCTAAACACAAAATGCAAAACTATAAAATCCTAGAAGATAACATAGGATAAAACCTAGACGACCTTAGTATCGCAATGAATTTTTAAATTTCAACAATACAGAAACAAACAGCCCAATTAAGAAATGGGCCAAAGACTTTCACAGACACCTCACCAAATAAGATATACAGATGGCAAAGAAGCATATGAAAAAGCGTTTCACATCGTATGTCATCAGAAAATTGCAAATTAAAACAAGAGTGAGATACCAATACACACTCATTACAATGGCCAAAATCCAGAGCATTCACAACCCCAAATGCTGGTGAGGGCGTGGAGCAACAGGAACTCTCATACAGTGCTGTTGGGAACACAAAATGGTATGGCCACTTTGGCAGTGGTTATACAATTTAGCAGTTTCCTAAAAAACTAAACATACTTTTACCATTTGATCCAACAATAACACTCCTTGATATTCACCCAAAGGATTTGAAAATCTATGTCTACACCATAACCCGCGCAGGGAAGTTTATAGAAGATTTATTCCTAATTTCCAAAACTTGGAGGCAACCAAGATGTCCTTCAGTAGGTGAATGGATAAATAAACTGTGGTGCATCCCGACGATGTAATATTATCCACTGCTAAGAAAAAATAATCCATCAAGCCATAAAAAGATATGGAAGAACTTTAATTGTGTATTATTAAGTGAAAGAAGCCAATATGAAAAGTCTACATAGTGTAGATTCCAACTTTATGACATTCTGGAAAAGGCAAACTATGGAGACGGTAAAAATATCGGTGGTTGCCAGTGTTTGGAGGAGGGGAGCAGGGATGAATAGGCAGAGCACAGTGGATTTTTAGGGCAGTGAAACTACTCTGTGTGATTCCATAAAAATGATACATATCGTCATATATTTTTCCAAACCCAAAGAATGTACCACATTAAGAATGAACCATAATGTAAACTATGGACCTTGTGGATTATAATGGGTCAATGTAGGTTCATCAGTTGTAACAAATGTACCACCCTGGTGGGGAATGTTGCTAATGGGAGTGGGGCTATGGCTGTGTGGATGCAGAAGTACGGGGAAACCTTTGTACCTTCCTCTCAATTTTTGGGGGGAATCTAAAACTTCTCTGAAGCAAATAAAATTCTTTGAAAAAAAACCAGAAAACAAACAAACAAACAAATCCCAGAGTAAATATTTTGACCTCAGTTCAAACTATGTTTCTTTCTCCATGGTATCATGGTGGTTACTATTGTAATATCTCCAGATTTTATGTAAAGACTATGAGAGTTTAGCATCATCTATCTTTATTCCACATACTAAATATGTTAGTAGCTCTTTGTTTTTTTCCACTAGATACATTCTGTATCCTTTTGATTGTAATTATCTTTTATCCTCCAGGATCCTTTGAAAATCCCACTTCCATTGCCCTCCCATACGCACTTAATATCATGTGTTTAATATATGTGCATGAAATTTTGTATCCTTGAGATATATATACAGCTTTTGTGTGCGTTAAATATTATGTGTTATCCACCTGATTGTTTGCTCGTTTGTGAATAATCTAAGTCTCTGCAAACTTTTAGAGTTTTGCTTTATCTTTCATGTCTTCAATTTATCGGTATATTTAAGCATTAAGTGTAATTTTTATCTCTGCTCTTTGCACTCTAAGTGAACTTTTACTCTGAGATTTAACATCTTTGCTTCTCTCTTTTATTCTTGGAAATTTTTGGTTTTATTTGGTTCAGTTATTTAGTTATTTAGTTATCTCCTATTTGGTTAGTTATCTCCCTTTATGACCACGATTATGTGAATAAAGATACTTCTACTTCTATGTCCCATACCTTTTAATGTTTCTTTTATATTTTTCATCTCTTGCTGATGCCTTCTGGAAGAGGTTCTCACCCTTGTAACTCACTATTTCTTTTTCTTTTTTTTTTTTTTTGAGGAAGGTTAGCCCTGAGCTAACATCTGCCGCAAATCCTCCTCTTTTTGCTGAGGAAGATGGCTGGCCCTGAGCTAACATCCACGCCCATCTTCCTCTACTTTATGTGTGGGATGCCTGCCACAGCATGGCTTGCCAAGTGGTGTCATGTCCCCTCTCAGGATCCGAACTGGTGAAACCTGGGCCGCCGAAGCGGAACGTGCGTACTTAACTGCTGAGCTGCTGGGCCGGCCCATCCTTTTCTTTTCTGACTATATCCATTCTACTATTCAACTCTTCTATTAAGTCATTTATTTGCAACATTAGATTTTCGTATACAGGAACTCCAGTTTGTTCTTTATTGATGCTTGTTTCTTCTTCATTTTCTAATATTCTGCCTTACCTTTATGGGAATATTCTTTATAACTTGTTTTACATTATTGTAATCTCTGGCCTATCAATTCCACTTCTTCTAGTATGTAGTTGTTATCTTTTTAGATGTCCTCAGACATCATCTCCCATGGATGGAGGAAAGGGAAAGGCCAGGAACAAGCCTCAGAGCAGAGGTCTCAGAGAGAGAGCTTATTGCTACCATGTGGGCTATAACATGCTTAGTTTCCCTTCCTCTATCCCCTAGTATGCCACTCTGGGAACCTTATGACTCTCTGCCCTGACATTGTTCTTTTACAAGTGCTGCCTGTCTTGGTTGTAATCACTTAGCCTGTCGTATAGGAATGGAAGATCTGGGGTCGAGGAGGCGATGCCCGTTGTGCTAGCATATCCTAGTTATCTGCTTGCACATCCAATCTGCTTTCTGTGCTGCCTTTATGTAACCCTCTGACTCCATTGGGTGCTTGACTGGTGTTGCTATTTCTCTTCCCAAGACTGGTGACACAGCAGGGGATGAGCCACATCTGACAAAGTTGCAAACAGAAAAGGCACAATTAGAAAGCTCTACTTAACTTATTGTCTTTTCTTAGATCCATACCAAGAAAAACTCTCTAGGTGGCCATTTCCTCACCTCCATCACTGTTTCTCACATGCTTTGTACTACACTTTAAGATCCTTCAACTTTACTCTTACTTCTGGAGGCATCGCCAGAATTCAGTTTGGATGTTGGCAGTTTTTGTTAGTTTGCAAATTTGTCAGCTTGCTTTTTAAATACTTTCTTTGTGATTATAAATGTAGTACATATTCACTGTGGAAAATTTATAAAATAAAGAAAACGATAATGAAGAAAATGAAAGTTGCCTATAATCTCGCCATTCAAAAACAATTGCAACAGTTTAGCACATTTCCTTAAAACACATATATACACACACATTTGACATAATTGAGATAATATAACACTGTATATATAGGTTTGTTTCTAGGATTTTCAGTTAATAATATGGTATAGGTATTTTTCCATGTCATTAAAACTATTTATATACATTTTTAAAAATTATCTTATAATATCAACTTGGATTTCTATCACAGCTAATTGGCGACTGCCTAAGACAGGAAGATAAATGTAACTTATAACCCATACTCTAATCGAATAGTTTCTTTGGTATCTATGCCTTCTCAGTGACGTGATAGATTACTGCATTTTGTGACTCCTACAAATGACCATGACTGATGGTACTCTTCTGGATATGGGTCTCCTAGAAAAAGAGTTGGCCCAGTTATGCTTTCCTCCTACTTATGGTTCTCTCTGTTTGCTGATTTTCATCAGTAAGCACTGATGGCTACCAGCTGGGTTTTGTTGCAAACGCTTTCAGTGAACATTAAAAACAGATACCTTTGATGAGATTGTTTAAAAATATCTCAGTCATTGTACATCCTCATTGCTTAGAGACTTTTAGGAATATAAGCTTTAGAGTAAGGAAGGACAGTATAATTTTTCCATCGAATGTGTGAGCTAAGAGGTACAAGATCATCTGTTTTATGGTTGCCGTAAACCAGGTGACTCCCTTGTCTTCTGACTCCTACTTCAGTACTCTCCTTGCTATGCTGTGTTTCTATCAGTATAGCCCCTCTAAGAGGGCCTCACTATCTGGGGGGTTAGGGGCGAATTAGCACTGTAACACTTCTGTTCGCATTCTTACACTTCACAAGATTAAGGAATGAGTTCAGATGGACTTTCCTTCCCTGCAAATTCGCCACTCCAAAGGTGATATGTATTTTATTTCACTGTAAAGTAAAGTTTTTATTTTTAAGTAAAGGATGCAAAACAGAACAAAAAATAAAAATGGAAACAAAATGAAAAGCAACCAAACAAACACAATTCCGGAATTTTCTATTCCTAGGTTGAAGTGTAATCTACTGAAATCACAAAGTCAATTTAAGCTCTATTTATAATGGCTGAAGTTAAAATTCAATGATATTGTATTGTGTTACTGGGAGTGTGGAAGGATAGTTCAATTATGGTACACCTAGTTTTCTCTTGATTATCTTTGATTAAAATATAACTTTCATGGGTGGGTTAATATTCTAAAGGAGGAGATAGCCATTATACACTTCATCTACAGATCATATCAACAATAATGTGTTATAGCTTTTGGTGTAGAATAAACATTTGCATCTAGTATTATTATAGAAATACAACTGATCATCTTCTATATATGTTGGTGGTTTAGGTTAAATGGAAGAAAATGCAGTCTGTTCTGAAGATTCAGGTACTCAACTCAGAAACATTTCCTGGGATCTCTGAGGAGATATTGAAGTTATTTAACTTTATCAAGTTTCCACATGATAGAATGTTACTAAAAATGGCCCCAATTTTCTCTCCATTTCTAAACAAGCTAAATTAATAATCAAGCCAAAAAGTTTGGTTACTCAGAAAATTCTATATATACACTATTTTTTAACTATCAAAAAAGTTGTTTCTAATCCTAAATCTGTTTTCCCATGGAAATACAGTTTGGATGTATACTTTGTGTAAAGCCAGCATATATTAAAAGGGTGAAAACTATATAGTGTTTTATTCTCTCAAAGCATTTTCATATCCATCATCTCACTTGATACATTAATCCCATGAGGTAGGACATAATTTATTGTCCTTGAATGACTAACATTTTAAAAAAACCTGAGACACAGACAAGTTTAAATGGCTGATCCAAGGCACATAGCAAATAAATGACAGCGTCAAGGCTAGTATCCAAATCTTTTCACTTGTAATCCAGTGCTTTGTCTGCAATATTATGCTGAATTTTACCTATAATTGCATATACCTAATCATTCATTATTATGTTAACATGAGAAAGCAACAAAATTAGAAGATTTTAAGGTGCAAGGATCAGGCAAAGAGGCGATTTATAACACTTTAGGAACTTAGAGGCTCTCTCAACTTCCTCTTCTAGACAAGGAATTAATAACTTTGAATGACAGTACTAGAGTTACCAATGAACTCCATGTGAATTGCTTGCTTTTTGCAGCGTTTTATACCATTATTTAGCTGAGTGGGGTGAGATGAAGCCAGCTCTGCTATTTCATGAGATTAATCAATTTATACTATCTTATTTTTAAAACTCTGGGGGGAGGGAAAATGTCAGGACCCCAATCACTCACAATAGTCTAATCCACGGTTCAGACCTTCTAGCAGATGACCTTCTTGCCCTGAGAGGTGACGGGGTGAGTGTGCATGATCAAAGAAGCATTGCTGTGCTGAATACTTCCAATGGGGGTCTCTTTTCTATCTATATTTTCGGCATGCACTTTGTCTTTTTAACTCATTCTCTGTCAGATTTCAGTCGTAGAAGACTATATTTATACTCCCTCCTTCAGCTCTCCCATTTTTCATTGATACTCTGTTCTTCCCAAGGTGATTTATTTTCTATTTTGTTTGTTTGTTTACTTTGTAGCTAATTAATGCACCTCAAGTGACTGAGGATAGCACTATTAATGATTCTATCCTTGAATTCTCCTTCCTATTTCGATTGTGACAGAATAATGTCTCTGAAGAATTCCACCCCACTTCTTCTAACCCCAGCTCTCAAAGAATTGGCTTGTTTGCTAATGATTCTAGCATTAAAAAGTATTAATTATGTACCTTAGCTTTCATTTTCTAAGAGATCATATTGTATATCTGCTACTTATTACGAAATTCCCTTCCCCACAAAGCATTCTTAGTTCTATATTGGTAGGCTGAGGTTTAGAAATAACCTTAAGAAAAAATTGCAACATTTGTGCACATTGACTTTCACTGTCCTTTTATAATATTTTTGATGTGAAACTTAAGTAACTGCAGTATTTTACACTGATATGAATTGTGGAATAATATTTTGAAATCAATGACCATAACGGATATAACTTCCCAGTGCAAGTGATAGAGCTGTATAGGATAGATGAATGGCATTAGCAGCAGTTGTTCAATAGCCAGATTCCTTATAAACATAGTTTCAAATCACAGCAAGGCTGACCTTTTGTACAGCATCCCTTAGGGTCTTGATTATATGTAACTTTAAATTGCCTTTAAATATCATATTTCATCTCTCCAAGAAGATTTAAATGTCTTTGAAGTCCTTACAAAAATGCATTTTCCAATTTTTATGTCCATTCAGAATATAAAAGTCTGCATCTATTGATGTTTATTGTTTGATACATAACTTTCCCAATAATAAACGGGAAACCTTTACAGGTTGTCGATTTTTAAAATAAATAATACAAAATGTTAATTGAACATTTAATATATGTTGGCACATCTAAGTGCTTTATGCACATTAACCCATTGAATGCTCATAAAACTCCAGGAGGTTGCAGTGACTTTCTGTTCCAGAATAAGATGCAGTAGACACAATTCTGTCTTTCCTGCTTTGTGGACTTAAAAATCATGGATATTATACATAAAACAAATATATAAAGATTCTGAAAGGTAGAGAGGAAGAGGAGACTGGCTAGGGACCTTGGGATCTGAGGAATTGGCCCAGTTGTGAGTTCCAGGGTTGCGTTGTTGTGTTCTTTTTGGGAGGGCCTCACATATCCTAGAAAGGGTTCTAGAGAGCTTGGCAACCTGAAAAGACCAACAAGTAAAATTCAAAAGATCCCCAAGAAGAACCTGTCCTCTCCAGCCAGTGGACCAGAAAAGGAACAGCCTAGGAAGACAAAAACTTTTATAAATAAATCATCCTACCCCCGAAAAGCACCATAGAGAAAACTGTAGCCCCATGCCCACCGTATCAGCAAAACTCAAGGGGAGAGCCTAGATTTCCACCTCAGAAGGATATAATGAGTCATACTTCCCCCTCCCCCTCCCCGACGGGTGGTATCAGAGGAGGCAAAGTGAGGCACTGGGACTTTCAGCCCTGCCCAGTGAAAAGAAAGTCCCACATGTAATCCCTTCTAATATCAGTGGAGTGCACATGGTGAGCAGTAACGAAGTACCCCATGCTTTCTCAGCCAGGGTGTTGTTGGTAAAAGCCTAGTGGGGAGCTTTAAATCCCACCTCACCCAGCAATAATGAGAAGTCCCTTCCTTCTTGGTGTCAATGGGAGCCAAGGTGGAAACCTGGACTTTTACTCCCACCTGATGGTAACAAGTGAACACCCACTTCTTCCATGCACAAGTAGTGTCAGTGGAAAGCAGCAAAGACAAAAGTTTAAATGAGATCCATTCTCATAATATAATACCCCAAATGTCCAGGTATCAATAAAAAAATCACTTAGGCTAAGTACTTGGAAAATCAAAACTTGAATGAAAAAAGACAATCAATACTCACCAACACCTCAATGACAGAATTGTTGCAATTAGCTGATGAATTTAAAGCAACCATCATAAAAATGCTTCAAGGAGCAATTATGAGCAGACTAACATTTGTGTCATAGAGTTTTAAAGGAGAATAGAAAGAGGGTGGAGCTGAAAGAGTAAAAATGAAACTATGGCTAAAAAATTCTTAAATTTGCAAAAGGCATAAACCTATAGATTAAAGAAGTTGAATAAACCCCAAACTGCATATATTCAAAGAAATCAAAGATATATCATAGTTAACCTTTGAAAAACTGAAAACAAAGAAAAAATATTGAAAGCAGCAAGACAGCAATGAAATTTTTCCTAGAGTTGAAAAACAATTCAAATGTCTGATGTCTCATCAGACATCATGGAGGCCAGCATAGGCACAATATTTTTCATGTGCTAAAAGAAAATAACTGTCAGCCAAGAATTTTATATTCAGCAAAAGTATCCTTTAATAATGAAGGAGAATCAAGACAAATTTCAGATATAGAAAAATTAAGAGAATGTGTTGGCAGCAGACCTACTTCAAAAAGAATCACTAAAGGACCTGCTTGAAACAGAGAAAAAATGATAAAGAAGTCTTGGAACATGAGGAAGGAAGAAACAACAAAGAAAGAGTAAAAGTATGGGTAAATGCAATAGACTTTCCTTCTCCTCCTGTGTTTTCTAAATTATGTCTTATGGTTAAAGCAAACACAACACTGTCTGATGTAGTTCTAAATGTATTAGAGGAAATATTTAAGTCATTATAAATGAAGGATGGTAAAGTGGAATAAAGGGAACAAAGGATTCTATACTTCACTCAAACTGGTAAAATCTCAATACTAGTAACTATATTACATATGCACATTGTAATACCTAGAGCAATCACTAAGAAAACTATACAAAAAATACACTAAAAACCATGAGAGATACATAAAAATGGAATTCTAAATCTAAGTATAAGTGAGCCACAGGAATGCAAAAATAAAGTAGAACAGAAATACAGAACAGAACAAAGAAAACCCAAAAATGAAATGCCCATTTAAGCCCTAGTATATCAAAAATTACATTAAATGTAAATGGTGTAAATGCAACAATTAAAATGCAGAGATTAACAGTCAATAAGAAAACATAACCTAACTATATGCTGTTTTTAAAAAACTCACCTCTGGGCCGGCCTGGAAGAACAGTGGTTAAGTTCTCATGTTCCACTTTGGTGGCCTGGGGTTTCCTGGTTTGGATCCTGGGGGCAGATGTAGGCACTGCTTGTCAAGCCATGCTGTGGCAGGCATCCCACATATAAAGTAGAGGAAGGCTGGCACAGATGTTAGCTCAGGGCTAGTCTTCCTCAGCAAAAAGAGGAGGATTAGCAACAGATGTTAGCTCAGGACTAATCTTCCTCAAAAAAAAGAAAACTCACCTCAAGAATAACAATATAGGTTGATGCTATACACTAAATATTTGTGTCCCCCAAAAATTCATATGTTGAAATCTAATCCCCAGGGTGATGCTGTTTGGAAGTGGAGTCTTTGGGAGGTGATTATATCATGAGGGTAGAGCCTTTGTGAGTGGGATTAGTGCCCTTACAAAAGAGATCCCAGGGACCTCCCTCATCCTTTCTACCATGTGAAGGCACAGAAAAAAGATATGGACCTGGAAACAGGCTGTCACCAGACACCAGATCTACCACTGCCTTGATTTTGGACTTCCCAGCCTGCAGAATTTTGAGAAATGTCTGTTGTTTAAGCTACCCAGTCTATGGTATTTTTGTTAAAGTGGCTCAACCAGACTAAAACAGTTGATTAAAAGCCAAATAATAAAAAATATATACTATTCAAACACTAATCAAAAGAAAGCTGTGATATCTTTATTAATAGCAAACAAAATAGATTTCTGGACAAAAAGAATTACCAGAGATAGAGAGCAACATAATATAATGATAAGAGGGTCAGTACACAGGAAGACATAACAATCCTAAATGTGTATGCACAAACATCAGAACTGCAAAACATGTGAAGCAATAACAGTTAAAGCTGATAGGAGAAATAGAAAAATCCACTAACATAGTTGGAGAACTCTTCACCCATCTTTCAGCAATTGATAGAACTACTAGATGGAAAATCAGCAAAGAAACAGAACTGAAAAACATCCAACAACAGAATCTAATTGAAATATGTAGAACAACTTACCTAACGATAGCAAAGTACACATTTTTTTCAAGCACTCATGGAACGTTCTCCAAGAAAGACCATACCCTGGTCCATAAAAAAAATCTCAACAAATTTAAAATAATTGAAATCATACCATGTAGGTAGCCATTATTAACAGAAAAATACCAGGAAAATATCCAAATAATTGGCAACTAAATGATACGCTTCTAAATAAACAACAGGTCAAAGAGGAAGTCTAAAGAGAACTCAAAATTACATTGTACTTTATGACAATGAAATTGCAACATATCAAAAACGTTGGAATGCAGCAAAAGCAGTACTAAGAGGGAAGATTATATCACTAAATGTTTACATTAGAAAAGGAGATAGTTAAAAATCACGATCTAAACTCCCACCTTAAGAAACAAGAAGAAGAGTAAAATAAATAAGAAACCTAAAGCAAGCAGAAGGAAGGAAATAATAAATATAAGAGCAGAAATCAATGAAATTTGAAAGAATGTTCTCCTTGACTCTTTTCTGTTATCAATATATATATCCTCTATTAGAGAGAGCTCAGCAAGTAACTTGCCTTCAAATATTGCTTTTATACAGATAACTCCTAAGTGTAGATTTTTAACCCAGTTATTTCTCTTAAATCTCAGACCCATGGATCCAACTGCCTAGTGGATAGCTCCACTTGGCTATTCTGATGGTGCTAAATATGTCTAAAATTGAATTTATTACCTTTCCACCAAATGTGATGTCCCCTCTTTGGTATTTCATATCTTGGTGAATGATTCCCAGTTGCCTTAATTGGAAACCTGTGACTTCTTGGCTTCTCCATCTACACCCCAAAGTAGTGATGAGTTCTTATTAATTTTGCCTCATTTATAGGTCTTGAATCAATTCATTCTCTATCTCCACTGTGAACACTTTAGTTAAGACCATAGACTTTCATCTGTGGTAATTCCTGCCTTGGACCTTAACTCTCTTCAATACATTTTCCACACTGGCACTAAAATCGTCTGTATGAAACTCAAGACTGATCATTTTAGCCCCCTACTTGAAATATTTTAGTGATGCTCCATTGATCATAGAATGAAATACAAACTCCTTAACATTTATTAAAGGTCCTTATGCTCTGCTCTATGCCTGTCTCTCTATGTTAATTATATCCTCACCCAAGTCTATTATTTTTCTAGATAAGAATCTTTTATGCCTATAAGTCCTTTCACATATGAGTCTTTTCACAAGCTGCTGCTTCTGTGAGAACACGTCTTCTCTGTTCAACCCCACCCCACCCAGTTCCTAAAGATGGCCAGATTTTCACATAGATTTTATATTAAAAATTAACCATATATGTCAAAAACTTGGATCTACATAAAGAAAGGGAGAAAATTAGAGAAGGAATAAGTGGAGGCAAAACAAAAACCCCTTTTTAAATTCTTAACTGATTTAACAGACAACAGTTTGTTCAAATGAATAATAGCAAGTGTATTTGATTATGTATGCTTATTGCTATGATCTGAATGTTTGTGTCCCCTCAAAATTTGTACATTGAAATCCTAACCCCCAATGTGATGCCCTCGGGAGGTGATAAGGTCATGAGGACAGAGACCTCATGATTGTGATTAATGTCCTTATAAAAGAGACCCCACAGAGCTCCTTAGCCCTTTCCACCAAGTGAGAATACAAGGAGATGTTTGTAGTATGCAATTGCAAAAAGAGCCCTCACCAGAACCTCACCATGCTGGCACCCTGATCTTGGACTTCCAGCCCCCAAAACTATGAGCAATAGATTATTGCTGTTTTATAAGCCACTCAGGCTATAGTGTTTTGTTATAGCAGCCCAGATGGACTAAGACACATTGATACATATATAAGATTATATGCATGCATATATATATGCTTATATAGATACATATTGTGATAGCATATGTTTGTATATATATGCTTATATATAAGTGAAATTAATTACAACAATGATACAAGGGACAAGAGAAAGGAATTAGGATTATTTTGCTATTATAAGGTACTCATACTAACCATGAAGTGGTAAAGTGACATTTGAAAGTGGTCTTAGATTAGTTGTAAATGTATATTGCAAATTCTAGGGCAACAACCAAAAAAAAATTTAAAAAGAAATATAACTGATATGCTAAGAAAGGAATGAAAATGGAATAATATAAAATGCTCAATTGAAACTAGAAAATGGAGAAAAGTTACAAAGTAAAAGTAGGAACAAAGAACAAGGGCAATTAATAGCAAACAGTAACAAATACAGTAGATAGAAATCAACTATATCAATAATCACTTTGAATACCAATGATCTGAATGAACCAATTGAAAGACAGAGGTTATTGGGCTGGATCAAAATGCAGTATCCAATTGTATTTTGTCTACAAGAAATCTACTTTAAATACAAGGACACATGTATATTAAAAGTTAATTAATGGGGAAATATAATACATGCCAACACTAATCAAAAGAAAACGGGAGTAGCTATATTAATTTGAGACAGAGCAAACCTCAGAGCAAGGAAAGTTATCAGCGATAAAAATGGGCATCACATAATGGTAAAGAAGTCAGGGCTCCAAGAATGCATAACAAGCCTTAAAGTGTATGCTTCTAACAACAAACCACCAAAGTAAATGAGGCAAAAACCGATAGACTGAGTGACATCAGCAAGATGGCAGAATAAGAGGTCTTGGCTCTTGTTTCCACACAGAAACACTGATTTAACAACTATATATGGACCAGAATACCTTTGTAAGAACTCAAGAATCTAGTCAAAAAGTTGCAGCACCCCAGAAGAGCACAAGACTAAGAATGGCTGCATTGAATTGGATAGGAAGATCAGTTTCACTTTGTCCATGTATCCTCCTCTTCCATGTCCACACAGCTCAGTACTGAGAAAGATCCCCTTCCCCGTGATTTTCCTGCAGGGAAAGGAGAGAACAAGGGGTGCAGCCAATGTTTCCAGCTTTTCAGGGCACTGCCAAAGAGATCCACTTCTATCTTTCCTCATCTAGAGTGCTGAGGGATCTGGCATGGTTGGAATTCCCAGGGAAAGCTAAGAATGGAGAAGAAGAGTGAGTGACTCTTAGTAGCGTGTGTGGTCCAGGAAGCCAGTGTGGCCCCTGGCAATTTGTGCAGATCACAGCTACTGGCATGCATTACAGCTGTTGGCACTGATGGTAGTGCCATCATGAATTGCATGCACTGAAAGCCAGCATGAATTGCAGTTGCCAGGGTGGATTGCAGCTGTTGGTACAACCTCCAGTGGCTGGCACAGCTCCCAGTGGCCTGCACTGCCCCCAACAGCCATTGCAGACTCTATTTGCCTGGGCAGCCCACAGCAACCAGCATGGAGTTCAGCACTCAGCATGGATCATAGCAGCTGATATGAATAATAGCAGCCAGTACCAGTCACAACAGCCAGCATGGCCCCCAACAGACAGCACGGCTTGCAGTAGCCAGTGCTGCCCGCAGCATCTGGTACAGCTCCCAGCAGCCAGGAAGGATCTCAGCAGACTGCATAGTTATTGGCAGACAGTGCAGTTCCCAGCAAATGACATGAATCTCAGCAGCCAGAGGCTCTAGGCAGCTAGCAATGCTTTTGGCTGATAGTGCAGATGTCAATAAATGCTGTAGCTCTCAGCAGTTGAGATGGCTTTCAGCAGCTGGCTCAGCTCTGCAAGACTGGGAGAAGGCACACAATCCTGAGACTTCTCCTTCAGGGGAGAGGAAGAAATGTAGAGCTTATACCCAATATCCATGAATCTCAGTGCACTACCCTAGGGAAAAGGGGAAGGCAGCTGTTAGTACACAGCATAGTTCAATGGAAAAGGAGAAGGTGTAAAATCCTAAGTTTGCTTCTTCAGGAAGGAGGGAGAGAAGTGAAGCTTGTGTCTAACATCAGGAGACAGTGCAGTTCCCAGCAAATGACATGAATCTCAGTACACTGCCCTAGGGACAAAGGTGGGGGGGGAGGGTGGTTCTCAGCATCCAGCATGGCTCTGCAGGATTGGGAAAAGGTGCACAATCCTGAGACTTCTCCTTCAGAAGGGAGAGAGAGAAGTGGAATATGAACATCAGTAAGAAAGGTGTGAGATATACTCAGAATGTCTAGCTGCACTGATTAGTGAAGGTCTTTGCCTACCGAAGCCAATCTGTAAAAACTGTAAGAGATGACAACTTCTTCAAATGAGCAAAATTACAAAGAAGATGAACAATCAGGGAAATATGACAGTATCAAAGGAAAAAAATAAATCTCTAGTAACTGAGCCTAAAGAAATGGAGATCTAAGAATTGCCTGGCAATTCAAAAAATAATTTTTCTGAAAAAGCTCAGTGAGGTATAAGAGAACACAGATAGATATGTAATAAAATCAGTAAAATGAGACAAAAACAAAATGAGAAGTTCAACAAAGAGATAGAAATCATAAAAAAGAACCAAAAGAAGTTTAGGAACTAAAAAATACAACAACTGAATTAAGAAACTCAATAGAAAGCCTTAACAGCAGATTTGGTCAAGAAGAAGAAATAATCAGCAAACTTAAAGAGACATTTGAAGTTATCCAGTCAGAAGAACAGAAAGCAAAAACAACAAAAAAGTGTCAAGGAAACCTAAGGAACTTACGAGATACTATCAAATAAATCAAGATCCCCATTATAAGAATGTAGAATGAGAAAAGAGAGAGAATTGGGCAGAAAGCTTATTTAAAGAAATAAATTTAAATACTAATCATTTAAAGAAATAATCCAAAATCTGGGATTAGAAATGGACATCCTGATTCATGAAGTCCAGTGAAGACAATGAAGAGGAGCCCAAATAATCCTATAAAAAGATGCATTATCATCAACTTCTCAAAAGTCAAAGACAAAGAGAGAATTTTGAAAGCAGCAAGAGGAAAGTGACTTATCATGGAAGAGGAAGTCCCGATTAAGACTAACAGCAGATTTATCATCAGAAACATTGCAGGCCAGAAGGGAGTGGGATGATATATTTAAAATGCTGAATGAAAAAAATGCCAACCAAGAATACTATACATGACAAAACTGTCTTTTAAAAATGAAGTAGATATAAAGAAGTTCTGAGACACACAAAAGCTAAGGGAATTCATCACCACCAGACCTGATATACAAGAAACGCTAAAGGGAGTTCAAGTTGAAATGAAAGTACACTAAACAATAATACACAAGCTTATGAAAGCATAAAACTCATTTTATAAAGGTAAAATATAGTGAAAAATACAGAACTGTATTACTGTAATGCTGGTTTATAAATCACTCTTCATTTTAGTATAAAATTAAAAGTCAAAAGTATGAAGAATAACTATAACTATAAACAATTTTAATGGATACTTAGTATAAAATGATGTAAACTCTGATATCAACAACATAAAATGTAGGGGAAGAAGAAGTAAAATTGTATGTGAGATTGAAGTTGAGATGTTATCAGCTTAAAATAGACTATTATAACAGTAAGATGTTTTATGAAAATCTCATGATAATCACAAAAAATAGAGAAGATACACAAGATAAAAAAAGGACTCAGAGAATATCACTGCCAAAAAACCTGTGATGAAACACAAAGACCGCAAGAATGAAAAAGGACAAGAGAATTACAATAAAAGCAGAAAACAATGAACAAAATGGCAACAGTAGATGCTTCCTTACAAATAATTTATTTAATGTAAATGGATTAAACTCCCCAAGCAAAAGACATAGAGTGGGTGAATGGATAACACAACAAGACCCAGCTTTATGCTGCGTACAGGGGACTCTCTTTAGATTTAAGGACAAATATTGGCTGAAAGTAAAGGTATGGGGAAAGATATTCCACACAAATGGTAAACAAAAGAGAGTAGGAGAGGCTATACTTATTTCAGACAAAATAGACTTTAAATCAAAACCCATCAAAAAAGACAAACATTATATAACGATAAACAAGACAATTCACCAGCAAGATATAGCTATTATATATACACCCAACATCAGAGCACCTAAATATATAAAGCAAGTATTAACAGATCTGAAGAGAGAAATAGGCAGCAATACAATATTAGTAGAATTCTGTTGTGTGGAAGGCAATGCATATGTCTATTAGGTCCATTTGGTCTATCATTTGATTCAAATCCACTGTGTCCTTCCTGACTTTCTGTCTGGATATTCTAGCCATTATTGAAAGTGGGGTGTCAAGCCAAATTCAACAACACATTAAAAGGATCATACACCGTGATAAGTGGGATTTACTCCTGGGATACAAAGATGTTTCAACATATGAAAATTACTAAATATGATACACTATGTTGACAGAAGGAAGGATAAATATCACATGACAGTCATAATATATGCAGAAAAAGCATTTGAAAAAATTCAACTACCCTTTCATAATAATGATGCTCAACAAACTAGGTATACAAAGAATGTGCCTCAACATAATAAAGGCCATATATGATAGCCCACAGCAAATATACTCTATGGTGAAAAACTAAAAACTTTTCCTCTAAAATCAAGAACAAGACAAGGATGCCTTCTCTCATCATTTCCATTCAACATAGTGCTGGAAGTCCTAACAATTAGGCAAGAAAAAGAAATGAAAGTTATTCAAGTTGGAAAAGTAAAAGTAAAATTATCTGTTTGCAGAAGACATGATCTTATAATAAAAAAACCCTAAAGACTACACAAAAAACTCAGAACCATTAAAAAAAATTCGGTAAAGTTACAGGCTATAAAATCAACATACAAAAGTCAATTGCATTTCTATACATTGTCAACAAACTATCTGGAAAGGTAATTAAGAAAACAATCCCATTTACAAAGGCAACAAAACAAATAAAATACTTAGCAATAAACTTAACTAAGGGAGTGAAAGACGTGTGCACTTGAAACTATAAAACATTGATGAAAGACACTAAAGAAGACACAGACAAATGGAAAGACATCTGTGTTCACGGAATGGAAGACAATATTGTTAAAATGTCTGTACTACACAAAGTGATCTACAGATTCAATGTAATCCCTATAAAAATCCCAATGGCATTTTTTACAGAAATAGAAAAAATAATTCTACAGGTCATATGGAACCACAAACAATCACAAATACCCAAATTCATCCTGAGAAAGGAGCTTAAAGCATGAGGCATCACACTTTCTGATTTCAAAATATATTACAAAACATGTTACAAAAGCTATAGTAATCAAAATACTGTGGTACTGGAATAAAGACAGACCCAGGCTGATGGAAGAGAATAGGGAGTGCAGAAATAAATCCATGTGAATGCAGTCAACTGATCTTTGACAAGGACGTCAGGAACATATAATGGGGAAAAGACAGTCTTTTTAACAAGTAGTGTTGGGAAAGCTCAATATTAACATGCAAAAGAATGAAACTGGACCCCTATCTTACACCATACAGAAAAATCAACTCAAAATGGATAAAAGATTTGAATGTTAGACCTGATACTGTAAAATTCCTTGAATAATACACAGGGGGAAAGTTTCATGACATTGGTTTTGGTAATGATTTCATGGCTATGATACCAAAAACGCAGGTAGCAAAACAAAATATAAACAAGTGGGACTACATCAAAGTACAAAGTTTCTGTACAACAAACGAAATAATCACACAGAAGAAAGGTAATCTATCTAGTGGGAGAGCATATTTGCAAACCTTTTATGCTTATAAAGGGTTAATTTCCAAAATATACATGGAAGTCCTACAACTCAATAGCAAAATACTAAAAACCCATTTACAAAATGGGCTAAGCACTTGAATAGACATTTCTCCAAAGATGGCATACAAATGATCAGCAGGTATATAAAAAAATACTGAATGTCACTAATAATCAGAGAAATACAAATCAAAACCACAAGGAGATATCATCTCACACCTGTAAGGATAGCTATTAGCAAAAAATAAATGATAACAAGTGTTGGCGAGGATGTGGAGAAATTTGAACACTTGTACACTGTTGGTGGGAATGCAAGATGGTTCAACTCATATGGAATACAATTTTGAAGTTCTTCAAAAAATTAAAAATAGGACTACCATAAGATCCAGCAATCCCACTTCTGGATATATATCCAAAACAATTGAAATGAGGATCTTGAAGAAATATCTGTATTCCCATGTTCATTGCAGCATTATTCACAATAGCCAAGATGTGGAAAGAACCTAAATGTCCATCTTAATTATATATCCATTCAGATGAGTGAATAAAGAAAATGTCGTAAACACATACAATGGAAAACTATTCAGCCTTAAAAAAGAAGGAAATTCTGGAATACGTGAACACACGGATGGCCCTGGAGGACCTTATGCTAAATGAAACAAGCCAGTCACAGAAAGACAAATACTGCATGATTCTACTTATACCAAGTGTCTAAAATAGTCCAACTCATAGAATCCACAAATGGAAAGGTAGTTTTCAGGGGTTGAAAGGAAGGGAAAATGCAGAGTTACTAATCAGTTTCCATAAAGTTTCTTTCAAATAAGATGAATAAGCTATTAAGTTCTGCTGTATAACAGTGTACCTATAGTCAATATAATGTATTGTACGCTTCAAAATTTGTTAGATCTCATGTTGTGTTCTTACTACATTAAATATTTTTCTTTAAAAGAAAGACTTGAGAAACTGGATTTCATTAAAATTGAAAACATCTGCTCTGCAATAGACATTGTCAAAAGAATAAAAGACAAGCTACTGACTGGGAGAAAATATTTTCAAAAGCCATATCTGATAAAGGACTGTTACACAAAATATACTAAGAGGTCTTAAAACTCAACAATAAGAAAGCAAACAACTCAATTTAAAAATGAGAAAAATATCTGGACAGACACCTCACCAAGGAATATACACAGAAGTCAAGTAAGTATACCAAAAGATGCTCCACATCATATATCATCAGGAAAATGCGAATTAAAACCACAATAAGATACCATTGTACACCTATTAGAATGCCTCAAATCCTGAATACTGACACCAGCAAATGCTGGTGAGGATATGGAGCAATACAAACCTTATTCATACTGTGCGAATGTAAATAGTACAGGCATGATTGAAGACATTTAATAGTGTCTTACAAAACTAAACATACCCTTACCACATGATCCAGCAATTGTGATCCTTGGTATTTACCTAAAAATGTTGAAAATTTATGTCAATACAAAAACTTGCACACAAATATTTCTAGCAGCTTTATTCATAATTGCCAAAGTGTGGAAGCTAAGTTTGGACAACTAAGATGTCCTTCTGTAGGTGAATGGATGAATAGACTGAAGTACAGCCAGACAGTGGAATATTATACAGTGCTAAAAGGAAATGAGCTATTAAGCCATGAAAACACGCGGAGGAAACTTAAATGCATATCACCAAGAGAAGGATTCTGATCTGAAAAGGCTGCATACTGTACAGTTCCAACTATATGCCATTCTGGAAGAGGCTAAACTATGGCCACAATACAAAGATCAGTGGTTGCCTACCTTTATGGAGATGGAGGAATGAATAGACGGAACACAGAAGGTTTTGGAGGCAGTGAAACTACTTTGTATGACACTATAACAGTGAATACATGTCATTATACATTTTCCAAACCCACAGAATATACAATACCAAAAGTAAACCCTAATGCAAACTACCACTTTGAGTGTTAAGATGTGTCAATGTAGGTTCATTAGCTGTAACAAATGTACCACTCTGTGGGGGATGTTGATAATGGGGGAGACCGTACACATGTGGGGACAGGAGTTACATAGGAAATTTCTGTACTTTCTGCTCATTTGCTGTTAAGCTAAAACTATTCTAAAAAATAAAGCCTAAGAAAAATTTTTAAAAAATTAATCAAGTGCTAAATAGCGTAGTAAAACAAAACCTAGGAAACTTCATAGTGTATTTACATAATAAATATTGAAATAACATTCAAAATCAGTATGTTTCTACTACCACCAAAAATGTTCATACTGTCAGACTAAGAATTTACCTATCTTAAGCTGCTTGTGAAGAGACCCATAGGTATCATCATGAAAGTGGCCCCATTGTAGTATCTGTCAAAATATATTACTTTTTCCAATACAGGGTAGCTTTAGAATATTTTTACCCTACATAATTCACTGTGCATAATATTCAAATTAAGAGCATTCAAGTGACAAGTATAAATCAGGTAATGTTAAAATGTCATTTTCTTTTTTTTTTTTTTTTTGAGGAAGAGTAGCCCTGAGCTAACTACTGCCAATCCTCCACTTTTTGCTGAGGAAGACTGGCCCTGAGCTAACATTCATGCCCATCTTCCTCTACTTTATAGAAAAACATATAAAAGACTGGCCCTGAGCTAACATCCATGCCCATCTTCCTCTACTTTATATGTGGGACGCCTACCACAGCATGGCTTTTTGCCAAGTGGTGCCATGTCTGCACCTGGGATCGGAACCGGCGAACCCCGAGCCGCCGAGATGTGGAACGCGGGAACTTAACTGCTGTGCCACCGGGTCAGCCCCTAAAATGTCATTTTCTTAAGTTAAAGTATTTCCCTTACATAGCTAAGTCTCAAACTTGTTATTCTTATCAATGAGGTAATCAACATACATTCATGAATACTTTTAAGGAAGCATGGAAGATAATAAGCAGGAAATAAATATGACAGTGTGTATAGTATGCCAACCTTGGTGTTTAAGCAGTGATATATATATGTGTGTGTGTGAGTGGGTGTGTATATTTTTTAAAAGACATATATCCATTTATGTAGCACGTGATATACTAATTTATATACTTGTTTATACACTAGTCTATGCACCAAGTATCACTAGTATCTCTAGCAGAAAACACAGACAATGGAAGTACTGTTTGCTGAACTTTGTGGTTTGAAAACTTCTGAGGCTACGAGGAAGGTGGAGGTAGTGAAAGAAACCCTTTGTAATCTTTGAATATTCATTTACAAATATGTATGTATTAACTACTCAAATAGTATAAAAGTTTAAGAATTTTGTACAAAATATTTGTCTTTAAGGGGATTATAATTGACTTTTGAAAACAAAAAATGCATGAAAAGTTTAGAAAGAAACACCTCCACCTCCAAAATGTTATAAAAACATGAGAAATGTACAAATGGCATCCAAGGCGAGTATGTGATTATTTGTAAAATGGGTGATATTGGCAGTAAGTGCTCTAAGGATGTAGAACAATTGGAGTGGTCCAGGCAAGTTTCACGGATGAAATAGGGCTCCAATTGTCAGTCTATGGTATTGGAAACAAAGTTTGCATGCAAAGAGAATGAATTTCCCAACATTTTACTTCTGTCTGTTTAGAAGAGTTGAACTCACTTTCACTTTCTCAGAATCTATGGTGATTTTCCTTCATTAACATTTAGTTATTCTTGGAATTATCAAGTTTATATGTGTCTAATTTATATTTGCTATACAGGTCTGAAGTAATTAAAATGCCTTGTAATTGAGCTCATTTTAGTATTTTCATCATTGTCTTTACTTATTTTAAGTAAAGTTGTATACTTAGATAGATTGAAGTAATTTTTTTCTCTTCAACTATGAACTATATTCAGATTCATTTTACAAGTGATTTTAATTTCTATAACTTGGATTTTGTTTTCAAAATTTTTAAAATTGTTCTTTTTCCAATTTGATATAAACAGGAGATTTAATATTTGAAAAAAGAAAGTAAAAAGACTGTCATGTATACTTTTTCTTCTCCTCCCCGTCTTATTTTAATAGCTTTATTTGCTTTTCAAATATGCATTGCTTGGATACTATTTTAGTATTAATGAATAAACTTGCTTAATGAGTAAGGTGGACTCCACTAACATTAAAATCTTCTGCTCTGTGAAAGACAATATCAAGAGAATTAGAAGACAAACCACAGACTGAGAGAAAATGTTTACAAAAGACATATCTGATAAAAAAAACATTTACTCAGAATATACAAAGAGCTCTTAGAACAGTAAGAAAACAAATAGCCCAATTAAAAAATGGCCTGAAGACCTTAATAGACACCTTACCAAAGAAGTTATACAGATGGCGGATAAGCATATGAAAAGACGCACCACGTCATCTGTCAGAGAAACGCAAATTAACGACAATAACAATGAGATATCACTAAACATCTATTAGAATGACCCATATCTGAAACACTGATCACACCAAATGCTGGCAAGGATGTGTTGCAGTGGGAACTTTCATACACTGTTGGCAGAAGGCACCGCAGTACAGCCACTTTGGAGGAGAGGGTGGCGGTTTCTTACGAAACTAAACATCAACTTACCATATGATCCAACAATTGTGTTTTGGATATCTCCCCAAAGAAGTGGAAACTTATGTGCACATAAAAACCTTAACATGGATATTTACAGCAGAAAACAAACAAACAAACAAAACAGAACAAAAGCTCTTCCAAATTTAGAAGCAACCAAGATAACCTTTATTAGGTGAATAGATCAACTATCCAGACAACGGGATATCCAGATAATGCAATATTATTCAGTGCTGAAAAGAAATGGGTTATCAAGCCGTGAGAAGACATGGAAGAAACTTAAATGCATAATTCTAGGTGAAAGAAGCCAATTTGAAAAGGCTACATACTGTATTATTCCAACCGTGTGACATTCTGAAAAATGCAAAACAGTAAAAATGGTCAGTGGTTGCCAGGGGTTGGGGCGAGGAGGGATGAACAGGTGGAGCGCAGAGGATTTTTAGGAAAGTGAAACTACTCTGTATGATACTATAATGGTGGGTACATGTCCTTATATGTTTTTCCAAACCCATAAAATGTGCAACACCAAGACTAAACTGTAATGGTAAACTATGGACTTTGGGTGATTATGATGGGTTGATGTAGGTTCATCAATTGCAAGACATGTACCACTCTGGTGGAGAATGTTGATAATGGCGGAGACTATGCATGTGTGGGGACAGGGAGTATGTGGGAAATCTCTGTACCTTACCTAAATTTTGCTGTGAATCTAAAATTTCTCTAAAAAAAGTCTCTTTAAAAAATACAGTATTTTGTCAGTAAATCCCTTGTGACATATATCTTAAGGTCACAAGTAAGCAAAAAATCACAATAACTTTTGGCAATTATACATTAGTAATAATATTGGCATTGTTATTCTGAAAGTAAGATAAACCTCATAGGTAATTCATTTTCATCATAATGAATTAAGATTTTCAATATAAGAGAATACAGATGCAAATATAAAAATCAACGATAGTAAATAAAATCTTTATGATTTTAAATCAGAAGGAAGAATAACTCAAATGATTGTAACATATCAATTGTGTTAAAATTTCTGATTTCAAAATATTTTTTAAAAACCCGTTAATTTTGGAAACGCTGGGAAATCAACCTATTATTCCCAAGCATTTGTGGCGCCTGTATTGGATTAAATACACCTCAAGTTAATCTATCGAAAAATTTATCAGGAAAGTTTTTCTTTATAGTTGTATTCCTATAAATGAAGAAATAATGATAAACTTAGACTATTACTGCTTCACAACCCATAAGGAAAGAATGGATCTAGGCAACAGTTATCAGTGTTCTCTAGACTCCTTAGTTGGAAAGCTGGTGGGGAACTTTATGATGATCATGCTGATGACACCTGAAAACCACTGATCAACTTTAACACCACCAAAAATAGAGACATTGAGAAATTGTGAATCTTTCAATGGAAATACACATTTCCACCGATGAAGTATTCTTGCCATAAACTTTAACCTGTATCTGATTAATTCTTTAGATTTAACCAATACTTTATAGGAAATACAGGGGACTGAAGGACATGTTAAATTACAACAAAGTTATCTGAATGAGAGAAAATCTATATGGCAAATGACCAGACTTTCAACATCTAAATTTCAAAGGAAACATAACAAGAGATGAGAAGAAAACCTACAGATTAAAGACGACTTGAAATACATCACTCAACTACAATATATAGGCTGACTTTAGATCATAACTTGAACAAACCATACATATTAAAAGAAAAAACTGAGACAGCTGAGGAAATTTGAGCATTGACTGGATAGTTGATGATAGTAAGGATTATTGTTACTTTTAGGTGAGATAATATGATATGCTTTAAAAATGACATCTTTTTGAGTTATGTACTGAAGTGTTTATGAATGAAATTATGCAATGTCTACTATCACTTCAAAACAATGGATTGGAATGAGAAATGGGGAAATCAGTGAGGATATTGATGAAACTTGATTGTCTATTAGGTAATAACTGCTGAAGATGGGTATGGGAACATGGAAGTCAATTTCATTACTCTTTATACTCTTCAATTTTTTTTTGGCGAGGAAGATTGGCCCTGAGCTAAGTAACATCTGTTCCAATCTTCCTCTATTTTGTATGTGAGGTGCTGTCACAACATAGCTTGATAAATGGTGTGTAGGTCTGCGCCTGGGATCTGAACCCATAAACCATGGGCCGCCGAATTGGAGTGTATGAATTTAACCTCTGTGCCACTGGGCTGCACTGTGTTGGTCCCCCAGTTTGTGAGTGTACACCTTTGGATCTACAAAATCCAAAAGTCTTGAAATCACTAGTATGGCTCTAATATACTATATCCTGTTGTGACAATAAGCCATCAAAACAAAAAACTATGGATGGATATGTATATATAATTAACCTATAAATTGCATGTGCATTCATTACTAATTCTTAAAACTTTAATTTTAAGCTTATTTTAGACAATAGAGATTTTGCAACATAGTACAGAGATCCCATGCACCACTGATCCAGCTTCCCTTACTGTTAATATCATAAAAAGCCTTAATAAAATTACTGAAAAGAGAACATTAACATTGGTAAAGTACTACTAAATAAACCATAGATCTTAGTCAAATTTCCTCACCTTTCCATTAATGTGCTTATTTTGTCTTAAAAAAATTCTCATTCTCTTGCATTACCACATTGATAATGCATGATATACTATTTCTAGCACTTGTTTTGTTTTGTCCTTAGTGGACTGACAACTTGAAGACAGTATGAAAATAAAATTTTTGCACATTTTTACTGTTTATTCCAATTTTTACAGTTGTCTCACCACAGAAAACCTAGGAATTTTTTATTCATTTGCTTTTTAATTACCTTTTTTATTGTGGTAAAAAAATATATAATGTAAATTGATCATTTTAATTATTGGTAGCTATATAGTTCAGTGGCATTAAGTACATTCACAGTGTTGAGCAACTATCATCACCATCCAACCCGAGAACATTTTTATCATCCCAAGTGGAATTTCTGTACTCATTAAACAATGATTACCCATTGCACCCTTTCCCCAGGCCCTGGTATCCACTGTTCTCCTTTCTGTTCCCGATTAATTTGACTACTCTAGGTACCTTATATAAGTGAAATCATACAATATTTCTTCTTTTGTTATTGGCTTATTTCGCTTAGCATAATGTCTTCAAATTTCGTCCACACTGTAGCATGTTTCAGAATTTCACCCCTTGTTAAGGCTGAATAACAATCCATTTTTCCATTCCATGTATACCATATTTTGTTAATCCATTCAAATGTCAATGGATATTTGAGTTGCTTCTGTCTTTTGGTATACATAGTTTCACAAATATCTATTCAAGACTCTAACTTAATTTTTTTGGATACATAACTACAAGTGGGGTTGTTGGAATATATGTTAATTCTGTGTTTAATTTTCTGAGGAACTGCCATACTGCTTTCACCATGGCTGCACCATTTACATTCCACCAGCAATGAACAAGGATTCCAATTTTCCTGCGTTCTTTCTGACAATTGTTATTTTCTGTGTTTTTTTAAGTTTATAATACCCATTCTTATGAGTGTAAAGCATTTGATTTTTGTTTGAAGTTTTTGAATTCTGACTTATTGTTTGAATTTTGATTTACAGTTCCCTAATGATTAGTGATGTTGTCCATCTATCAATGTGCTACTGACCAGTTTTATGTAACCTTTGGAGAAATGACTATTCAAATCCTTTGCCTATTTTTTAATTGAGTTGTATATTTCTTGTTGTTGATTTGTAGGAGTTAATATATTCTGGATATTAACCTTCATTAAATATATAATTACAAGTATTTTCTCCCATTCTGTGGATTGTCATTTCACTCTCTTGATAGTGTCCTTTGATGCACAAACGTTTTTAATTTTAGTAAAGTTCAATTTTTTTTCTTGCCAATGCTTTTGGTACCATATCCAAGAAATTATTGCTAAACCAAATGTCATGAAGCTTTCCTCTATGTTTTCATTTAAGAATTTGGTTTTCATTCTTATGTTTAGATCTCTGATCCCATTGAATTAATTTTTGTATATGATGTAAGTTTAGGGCCCAACTTCATTATTTTGCGCGTGGATATCCAGTTTTCCCAGCACCAATGGACACAAAAAGACTGTTTATCCCTCATTGGATGCTTTCGGTCCTTTGTCAAAAATAATTTGACCATTCTTAATTTTTTGAGAAATCTCCATACTGTTTTCCATAGTGGCTGTACCAGTTTGCATTCCCACCAGCAGTATATGAGGGTTCCCTTTTCTTCACATCCTCTCCAACACTTGTTATTGCTTGTCTTGTTAATTATAGCTATTTTGAAGAGCATGAGATGATATTTCATTGTAGTTTTGATTTGCATTTCCCTAATAATTAGTGATGTTGAACATCTTTTCATGTGCCTGTTGGCCATCTGTATATCTTCTTTGGAAAAATGTCTATTCAGATCCTCTGCCCATTTTTTGATTGGGTTGTTTGTTTTTTTGTTGTTGAGTTGTATGAGTTCTTTATATATTTTGGAAGTTAACCCCTTGTTGGATATATGATTTGCAAATATTTTCTCCCAATTAGTGGGTTGTCTTTCCATTTTGTTGATGGTTTCCTTTGCCTTGCAGAAGTCTTTTAGTCTGATGTAGTCCCATTTGTTTATTTTTTTCTTTTGTTTCCCTTGCCTGAGTAGATATGGTATTTGAAAAGATACTGCCGAGACAGATGTTGAACAGTATACTGTCTATATTTTCTTCTAGGAGTTTTATGGTTTCAGGTCTTAACGTTCAAGTCTTTAATCCAATAGAAATACCATATGATCCAGCTATCCCACTACTGGGTGTTTAGCTAAAGAACACAAAATCAACAATGTTCATCACAGCATTATTCACAATAGCCAAGATGTGAAAGCAACCCAAGTGCCCATCAATGGATGAATGGATAAAGAAGATGTGGTATATGTATACAATGAAATACTATCAGCCATAGAGAAGACAAAATGGTGCCATTAGTAACCACATGGATGGACTTTAAGGGTATTATACTAAGTAAAATAAGCCAGACAGAGAAAGATGAACACAAAAACCATATGATTTCACTCATATGTGGAAGATAAACAAACACATGGATAAGGAGAACAGATTAGTGGTTACCAGAGGGGAAGGGAGCCTGGGGAGGGCAAAATGGGTAAAGGCGCATATATGTATCGTGATGGATAAAAACTAGACTATTGATGGTGAGCATGATGCAGTCTATACAGAAACTGATATATAATAATGTACACCTGAAATTTACACAATGTTATAAGCTAATATGACCTCAATAAAATAATTAAATAAAAAAAGGAAAGAAATATATTTGGCCTTTGTCCCCAGTTCCTAGCACAGAGCTCCTAAATGCCTTGGAGCATCCTGAGATAGGAATGTCTTTTGTTATTCATAATGAGCCCCTTTCAATAACACTGGAGTTTATGCTAATGAGGTGACTTAGGGTGGAGACTCTAGATAGCCTCAGGATGGGGCTGGTCAGCAGAAAGACCAAGTGATTACCAGAGGGTTGGAACTTTCAGCCCACCCACCAGCCTACAGGGGGTGAAGGGGCCTGGAGACTGACCTCTATTAAAAACTCTTGAACAACAAGCTTTGGAGAGCTTCCTGGTTGATGAATGCATGCCAGGAGGGTGCTACACCTCAGCTCCATGGAGACAGAAGCTCTTGCACTCAGACCCTTCTGGACCTCACCCTATGTACCTCTTCAAATGACTTCATTTGCATCCTTTATAATAAACTGGTAAATGTAAAAAAAAAATCATTTGACCATATATGCAAGGGTTTTTATGGGCTCTATATTATATTCCATTGATCTGTCTGTCTTTAAGACTGTTTAGGGAAAACCTCATATTTTTCCTTTCTATGTTGGGGAAAACCCAGTTCTCCCCTACTGTGTACTTCTTCCCTGTGAGTCTCCTTTACTACTCACACAAAACACCTCACTTCTGATACTTCTGGTCACCAAATGTGTGGAGGTTTTTTCCCATAACAAGCAATTCTCTGCAACACCAGCTGGATGTCTTACAATTTAACTCACTTCTGACACTATGTATTTGGAGATAGCATCAGATCCAACAGATTAAGAGCTCAGTTCCACAAGACTGCCCACCCCCCCACACACACTTCAGATGTCAGTCACAAGTGCAGGTTATTACCTGTGCTTCTGACCAACTGGCTACAGATTGGAGGTTCCAAAGACCCCTCCCTGGATTTGATTGGTTTGCTAGAGCAGCTCACAGAACTTAGGGAAACTCTTACTTATGTTTACCAGTTTATTAAAGGATGTGATAAAGGATACAGATGAGCAGCCAGATGAAGAGATACATAGGATGAGGTCTGGGAGTGTCCTGAGCACAGGAGCTTCTGTCTCTGTGCAGTTGAGGTGCATCACCCTTCCAGTGTTGCGTTCATCAAACTGAAAGCTCTCTGAACCCCCTACTGGGATTTTATGGAGGCTTCCTCATGTAGGCATGATCAATTATTAACTCCATTTCCACTCCCCTCTCTGTAGGAGGGAGAGTGAGGCTGAAAACTCCAAGCTTCTAATCATGGCTTGGTCTTTCTGATGACCAGCCCCCATCCAGAAACTATCCAGGAGCCCACTCAGAGTCACCTCACTAGAAGAAAAGATGCTCCTAATGCTCTTATCACTTAGGAATCTATATGGGTTTTTGGAGCTCTGTGACAGGAACAAGGGGCAAAGAACAATGTATATAATTTCTGTTATCTCACAGCCCACTCCCAGGTCTGTGGCCACGGACTTCTTACAGCAAAATGATACACAAGTCAAAAGATACTGGCACATTACTAGAATCCCATGCAGTCATTAAGAATCATTCCAGTCCATCATCATATCACACAAAAAGTATCTCCTAGGGCAAGACCACTCAGGTTTGCAGGCCTCCATTTGATCTTATCAGGTTCCAAAAGCAGAACTGGCTTCTGCTTTGTCCTTTAGACATCTGATATAATGGAGCTAAGAGACAATAGCACCTCTGGCTCTGAGCCTCTTTCGAGGTGTTAATGTAATGTTGGAGTTCCCTTATCACATAACTTATTTATTCATTAACTTTATCTGTAGCTACTATTCCTCCTTGTCTCCATTTATACCCAAACTCTTCCACACTTGGAAGGGTCCTTAAGTTTGGTCACTGTACTGGTCTAGATTGAAGGCAGCAATAGTAGTCTAGCAAGTCCCTCCCCCTAAGTCCACTCCAATTTATATAGGGTAGTTACATAAGTGTAGAACTAGTGAGATATCTTTAGCACCACGCAATATAGCTACGTTTACTGTTAGGCCCAATTTTTCCAGAGGGGGTAAAGGCATATCTTTCCTCATCAGGCCCTCAGGAATTCTGACATAAAGGTTAAAAACATAGTTACAGTTTTTTTGCTTAGGAATCATCTCTGCTTGCATCCCTTGTGGTTGCATCCCTGGTCCTGTGACCACTGCATCAGGTAAGGAAAGGAAACAAAGTTGAGGTGATGTGAAGAAAGTATTCCAGCATCTTCCCCACCCAGTCTTCCCTAGAACCACTAGAAAAAACAGAGAAATCCCTCCAGTGGGGACACTCCTTTAGCCCCACTGATGTTCATATTGAGTGTGAGCATGCGCTCTTAAAGGCATTTAGGCCAGCCCTTCATACTTTTATCTCCCTGTTTTAGCCAACCAATATTTTATTTGAACATTGCAATTCTCTATACTCTGAGAAAGATATCTCTTTGCCCATTGCTGGACTTTGTGGGCTGTAAAGTATGTTTCTTGGACCGAAGAAATGATTGCTAGCAATCCAAATTGATGCAATGTCTTCTGTTCCAGTCTCTTTTATCCCTCTGAGCATTTGCCAGATAAGCAAATGCTTATCCCAGGTAAGCAAAGCCCAGTCAAGAGTCAGTGTCTATTCCTGTCAGGATGCATTTGTAGCCTTCCAGGGCTACCAGCATTAATCTCACTTGCTAGCTATGTTCAAGGCTTTCCCACCAGGAAATCTGCTGCAAAGTCATCTGCATTCTCTGTCTCTCTTTTTTTTTTTTTAAAGATTGGCACCTGGGCTAGCAACTGTTGCCAATCTTTTTTTTTTTTTTCCTGCTTTATGTCTCCAAACCCCTCCTGTGCATAGTTGTATATCTTAGTTGCAGGTCCTTCTAGTTGTGGGGTGTGGGACGCCGCCTCAACGTGGCCTGACGAGCAGTGCCATGTCCGCGCCCAGGATCTGAACCCTGGGCTGCCGCAGCGGAATGCGCGAACTTAACCACTGAGCCACGGAGCCGGCCCCTCTCTGTCTCTTGTTGACAGACAGAACAGCTCTTATTGGCATTTTGTGCCTCAGAGGGTGCAAGAGGAATATGTCTCGATTCAGCCCATCTCTGCATTGCTGTAGTACCACCATATCCGCTCATTTCATGAACCCACATGGCCACATTAAGCAAGCACACAGGGATTTCTTCTTGTTGATTCCAATCACCTTCTGAACATGCAAGGGGGATTCTTCTGAAGGGCATCGAAATATCCTACCTTAACATACCCCTCAAATGTCCATAGTGATTTCCACAAGGCCATGCCCCATATGGGCATCCCTTTACTATGCCAGGTTTCTATTGCCTTTCTATCTGACCATAGGGCCAGGCTATTGGCCACTGCCCATGAGTCACTAAAAACCCAAACACAGGGGCTTTTCCCACTATTCAATTATTTCATCACTGCAAGCAAAACAGTATGCAATTCAGCCCACTGAACTGATCTGTTTTTACCTTCTTCAGTCAGTCTTTCCATTGACTGGTCTTACTGCATCAGCTTTCCAAACAGGATGCTGTCCATTCACTGTAGAGCTGCCATCCACAAAGCGAGCAGCTCTTTTTTGGTCAGTTGAAAGCTGTTTATAGGGCCTGTCCAGGTGACAATAGAATCTCACAGCTCCTCATATGCACAGTTCCAGAGTCACTCCTAGGGGAAAAGAGGCTCCCTGCTCATGAGTATCTATCTCCTCCTTGTCTTCCCCAGGCAGCATTATCCTGTATAAACTATTTCTATTTTATTATGGAACCATTCTGTGCACTACCATCCCCATTAGAGTATTTCTTCAATGTCGTCCTAGAAACTATGAGTATTTTATGTTTTAAGGTCATTTTATGTCCTTTAGTCATCAGGGTAGCTTCGATTAATGTCTGATAGCAAGGTAGTAAATACCCCTCACACGGAAAATCTATAGTCTAAAGTCCCAGTAGTTGTTGCTGGGATGTGCTAAAGGCTTTTGGTATAATCTTCAGTCTACATGCTAATTAAGGCTATTGTACAGAGAATTTCTCTAACAGCACTCCACCTTTTATTCTACACTGCGTGGGCTCAGGCAATCTTATTGGTTTCCATTTAGAATATCTAATTAACATTGCTTGAAGGGCAGATTTACATCCTTCTTGCTTTATAATGCTAGGTAGGGGAAATGTTCCCCAGTCAGATACAATGTCCATGCCCATAATACAATCAGGTAAAAGAGATGCAACCACTTCACATAAAGCCTGTTCAAACATATCAATTCTCCTACAAACTTTTGCCTTAACTCCACCAACTCTTACACTCATAACTGTAGCCTCTGTTTGGACTTCATCAACAGGTTTTAGTTTTACAATGCTAAGTACAATGCTAAGTGACCACTGTGAATGATTAATTTTATGTCAAAAACTTTCATAACCTAGAAGAATTGAATAAGTTTCTAGTAACATACAGCTTGCCAAGACTGAATCATGAAGGAATGCAAAATATGAACAGACCAATAACAAGTAAGGAGATTGAGTCTGTTATCAAAAACCTCCCAATATAGAAAAGCCCTGGACCAGATGGTTTCACTGGTGAATTCTACCAAACATTTAATGAAGAATTAATACCAATCCTTCTCAAACTCTTCTAAAAAATTTAAGAGCAGGAAACACTCCCAAACACATTTTACTAGGCTAACATTACCCTGATATCAAAGCCAGACAAGGACACTACAAGAAAAGAAGACTACAAACTACTATTCTTGATGAATATAGATATAAAAATTCTCAACAAAATAGCAGCAAACCAAATTCAACAACACATTAAAAGAATCATACACCATGATGAAGCTGGATTTAGCCCTAGAATGCAAGGGTGGTTCAACAAACGCAAATCAATAAATGTGATACACTATATTAATGGAATTAAAGATAAAAATTATATGATCATCTCAATGAAGCAGAGAAAGCGCATTACAAAATGCTTTACTTTCTTTCTTTTTTTCATGATAACAATGCCCAAGAAATTGAGCATAGAAAGAATATACCTCAACATAATAAAGGCCACATATGACAAACCCACAGTTAACATCATGCTCAATGGTAAAAGGTTGAAAGATTTTCTTCTAAGATCAGGAATAAGACAAGGATGCCCATTTTCACCATTCTTATTCAACATAGTACTGAAAGTCCTGGTCAGTGCAATCAGGCAAGAAAAAGAAATAAAAGGCATCCAAATCAGAAAATAAAAAGTAAAATTGTCTTTGTAGATGATATGGTCTTATATAGAGAAAATTCTAAAGACTGTATGAAAAAAAACTGTTAGAACTAAATCAATGAATTCAGGACAATTGTAGGATGCAAAATCAACATATTAAAATCAGTTATGTTTCTATCACTTACAACAAAGTGTCTGAAAAAGAAAGAAAACAATACCATTCTCAATAGCATCAAAAACAATAAAATACTTGGGATAAATTTAACCAAGGAAGTAAAAGATTTGTACACTAAAAACTAACAGACTTTGATGAAAGAAGTTGAAGAAGACACAAACTTTACTACAAAGCTACAGTAATCAAAACGGCCTGGTACTGGAATAAAAATAAACACATAGACCAAAGGGACAGATTTGAGAGCCCAGAAATAGACCCCTGCATATACAATCAGCTAGTATTTGACAAGAGGGCAAAAGTAGTCAGTACGGAGTGGATAGTCTCTTCAGTAAATGGTTTTGGGAAAAAATAACAGGTACATGAAAATGTACTCAACATAACTAATCATCAAGGTAATGCAAATCAATTTAACACAATGAGCTATCACCTCACACCTGTTAGAATGGCTATCATCAAAAAGAAAATAGATGAGTGTTGGTGAACATGTAGAGAAAAGGGAACCCTTGTGCACTTTTGATGGGAATATATATTGATACAGTCACTAGGGAAAACAGTATGGAGCTTCCACAAAAATTTAAAAATAGAATTACTGTATATCCTGTGATCCCACTTCTGGGTGTATTGCCAAAGGAGTTGAAAACAGGATCTCAAAGAGAAATATGTACTCTAAAGTTTATTCAGCATCATTCATGATAGCCAAAATATGAAAACAACCTAAGTATCCATCAACAGGTGAATGGATAAAGAATATGTGGCCCATATATACAACGGAATATTATTCACCCATGAGAATGAAGAAAATCCTGCCATTTGTGACAACACAGAGGACCTTGAAGGCATCCTAAGTGAACTAAGTCAGAGAAAAACAAATACTGTATGATATAACTTAAATGTGGAATCTAAAATCATCACATTCCTAGAAGCAGAGAGTAGAATGGTCGTTACCAGGGGCTGGGTGGTGGGGGAAATGGGCAGATGTTGGTCAAAGTGTACAACCTCCAGTTAGAAGGCGAATAAGTTTTTGGAGTCTAATGCAGAGCATTGTGATTATAGTTAACAATACTATATTATATACTTGAATGTTGTTAAGAGAGTAGTTCTTAAATGTTCTCACCACAAAAAAGTCATGGTAATTATGTGACATGATAGAGGTGCTAGCTCATGCTATGGTGGCAATCATTTTGCAATATATGTGCATCCAATCAATACATTCCACATTTCAAGCTTATATAATGTTATATGTCAAGTACATGCCACTAAAGCTATAAATGATAAAGATGGAGACTTAGGGGAAAAGCTTTCAGTCTTTCTCCATTGAGTATGTTATTTACGGGTTTTTCATACGTGGCCTTTATTATGTTGTGTAAATTTTCTTGTATGCCTAGTTGAGTGTTTTTATCACAAAAAGGCATTTGGGTTTGTCAAATGCTTTTTCAGTTAAGATGGTTATTTTTTTTAACCCCTTCATTCTGTAATGTAGTGTGTGACATGGATTTATTTATGTATTTTGAACCATCTAGGTTTGGTTTTAGTTTGTTTTTCTATTTCTTGTTCCTCAAGGTGTAAAGTTAAGTTGTTGATTTGAGATGTTCATCTTTTGTAATGTAAGCATTTGCAGCTATCGGTTTTCGTCTTTGCACTGCTTTCACTGCATCCCGTAAGTTCTGGTATGGTGAGCTTTCATTTTAACTTACTTTAAGGTGTTTTCTCATTTCCCTTGTGATTTCCTCTTTGACATAAGAAGTTTTTAAGAGTGTGTTGTTTGATTTCCACACATTTGCAAGTTTTCAAATTTTCCTTCTGTTATTGATTTCTACTTTATTTCCACGTGATGGGAAAAGATACTTTGTATGAATTAAACCTTTTAAAATTTATCAAGACATGTTATGGCCTAACATATGGTCTCTTCTGGAGAGTGTTCCATGTGCACTTGAGAAATAAGTGTATCCTGTTGTTGTTGGGTGTTTCTGCATGTGTTTATTCAGCCCTATTCCTTGAGAGTGTTTTCAGTCCTCTGTTTATTAATTCATCCTCTGCCATGTGTTTTTAAATCTATTTTTGAAAGTATGATGTTGGGTCTCCAATTATTGTTGTAGAGCTGTCTATTTCCACCATGAATTTTGTCAATGTTTTCCTCGTATATTTCAGAACTCTCATGTTTGGTACGTATATGTTTATGATTGTGATATCTTCTTGGTGAATTGACTGTTTTATTGATGTAAAATGTCCTTCTTTATCTCTTTTAACAGTATTATACTTAAAGTCTATTATGTCTGGTATTAGTATAGTCACTCCAGCTCCTGTTTGGTTACCATTTGCATGGAATGTCTTTTTCTCCGTCCTTTCACATTTTACCTGTGTGTGTCTTTAAACCCAAAGCCCGTGTCTTGTAGACAGCGTATCATTGGATCATGTTTGTTGCTGATTTTCTTTCTCTTATCCCTTCTGCCAATCTATGCCTTTCGATTGGAGTGTTTAATCTATTTGCATTTAAAGCAGTTATTGATAAGGACAGATCTACTCGTGCCATTTTGTGATTTGTTTTTTGAATGTCCTATATCTTAGTAACCCCTTATTTCCTCCATTACTGCCTAATTTGGCGTTTACTTTATTTTTCGTATTGACACATTTTGATTTTGTTTTCATCTCATTTTGTGTATATTTACATATATATTTTCTTTGTAGTTACAATTGGGATCAGATATAACATCTTAAAGTTATAACAATCTAATTTGAATTGATACCAACTTAACTTCAATTGTACAAGAACTATATTCCTATACACTTCTGCCCCTCCCATTTTATTTTTGATATCCCGAATTACATCTTTATACATTTTATAACCATTAACAAAGATTTATAATTATTTATTTTTCCTGTGTCTTTTAAATCCTGTAAAAAATACAAAATGGTTCTCTAACCCAAACTACAATAATTATGATAATACTAATTTTTATATTTGCCCATGTGTTTACCTTTACTGGTGATATTTATATCTTCATATGGCTTCAAGTTACTGTCTAGTGCCCTTTCTTTTCAATCTGAAGGACTCCTTTTAGTGTTTATTGTAGGGTAGGTCCAGTGGTAATAAAGTTACTCAGCATTGGTTATCTGGGAATGTCCTAATTTCTCCCTCATTTGTGAAAGGTGGTTTTACCTAACATAGAATTTTTGGTTGACAGTTTTTTTCTTTTAAGCACTTTAAATATATCATCTCATGGCCTTCTGGCTTCCAATATTTCTGCTGAGAAACCTACTGACAATCTTATTCAAGATCCTTATACACGATGAGCCACTTCTGTCTTGCTGCTTTTAAGATACTCTTTGGTTTTTGACAGTTAAGATGATAATGTTTCTCTGTATGAATATCTTTGGATTTATCCTAGTTGGAATTATTTGAGCTTCCTGGGTTTGAAAATTCACATCGTTGATAAAATTTAGGAAGTTTTCAGCCATTTTTTCTTCAAATAAGCTCTCTTGCTTCTTCTGGGATTCCCTTAATGCCTATATTGGTCGAATTGATGGTGTCACACATATCTCTTATGCTCCGCTCTTTTTTCTTTATTCTTTTTACTTTCTGCTCCTTAGGCTTCATAATTTCAATTGTCTTCTTTTCTTTTTCTTTTTTGAGGAAGATTGGCCCTGAGCTAACATCCTCCACCAATCCTCCTCTTTTTGCTGAGGAAGAGTGGCCCTGAGCTAACATCTGTGCCCATATTCCTCTGTTTTATATGTGGGATGCCTGTCACAGCATGGCTTGATGAGTGGTGCATAGGTCCACATCTGGGATCTGAACCAGTGAGCCCCAGGTCGCTAACGTGGAGCACACAAACATAACCGCTATGCCACCGGGCCAACCCCTCAATTGTCTTCCTTGCAAGTTCACTCATTCTTTGTTCTGCCTGCTTGAATCTGCTGTTGAATTATTCTAAAGAATTTTAAATTCAGTTATTTTTTTTCAATGACATAATATTTGTTTGGTTTCCTTTGATAATTGCTATGTCTTTGTTGATATTCTCTTTTGTTCATATATAGAGTAACTGTTTGCTTTAGGTTTATGTCTCTGTTTTCTCTCAGTTCTTTGAGCATATTTAAGACTCTTGTTTTAATGTCTTTGTGTGGTAAGCCCCATGTACATGCTTCTTCAGGAAACGTTTCTACTACTTTACATACTCTTTTGAATGAGCCGTGTTTTCCTGTTTCTGTGTATACCTTGTGACTTTTTTTTTTTAAGTTTTGGAATTTGAAACAACAGTCACTTCTCTCAGTCTTTGCATACTGGCTCTGTGCTGGGCAATTCTTCGCTGATTAGCTGGGCATGTTTTGAGCCCAGCAATCGCCTTGAGTTGAAAGCTTAAGGTCTTTTCAGGTCTTTTCTGAACATACACTTTGCATGGGCTTGAGTGTGGCTTTCTCTATACCTCTTTTCACACAGATGATTTTGAATGTCTTAATTTCCTAAAAGGTCTCACTCTTGCTTCTCCTGGGGATATTAGATGGTCTATTGTATGTCTCCACCTGTAATCTCTTGCCCCAGGTATCTGCAGGTCTATAGTCCTCCTAAAGATTTCATGACCAACTGCTTCTGCTTTTCCCTGCCTGAGCTCCAAGTTAGGTAAGACAGAGTCCAGTGTTTTAGGCAGCCCCCTGACAGGCTAAAATGTTGTATATGAGGTCTCCTTTGCTACCTCCAGTTCAAAGGAGGGATTAGGAACTGGACTTCCATCTCCTCCAGAGAAAGACCACTTTATGATCAGAGGTGACAGGGCAAGGGAGAGTAAAAATGCCACAAAATTTGCTATCATGTTGAGTGTAGCTTTTTATTGATGGGGCATTCACTTGGTTGCTCTAGAATTTTGACTGCATTCCAGAGCTCCTGTAAGATTTTTGTAGCCAATTTTTGTTTTCTTTTGTTTATATTATCGTGAGGGAAAAAGACTTTGGAGTTTCCTAGTCTGCCATTTTGCTGATGTCATCTTGTTAATTATCTATTATTATTATTATCAACTCTTTCAAAAGCATTCAACAATCCTATTTTACACTCATATTTATTGTTATATAATATTTAATTAAATTATATAAGCATATCTAGTATAAAAATGTGAGCCTACATTACTTTCTCTGTATAAGTATATTACTCATCTGATAGAAACAGAAGGGACCAGACACACTAGATTTTTGCCTATGACATTTTATCATTCAGTATGTTGTATAGATTAGTTAGTATGTTTTATAGAAATAGTGTAAAATGTAGGGTTTTTTTAATGAATCATTAAAGATTGTGTTGGTTAAGATAATTTATTAAATGGTGATTATGAAAAGTACTACCTTATTCAAACAATTCCAGAATTTTTCTGTTTCTCTTAGAAATAAGTAGAGTTTTTGTAAGAGGACCTTTAGAGGAACATATTAAAAGGTATTTGAGATTCAAAGAGACATTCTTACTTTTATTACACAGCAAGATACAAATTCATGTGTATGAAAGTTAGCTTTCTATTAAGGCAAATTCCCAGTTATTATGTTAGTATATATATTATATTTATACATATATTATATATATACATATAAAGAATTGTTTCATCCTTGTACATATATATATACATGCATATATATATATCCTTGTACATATCCTTACATATATCCTATATACATGCATATATATGCATATATATGCATGCATGTATATATATATGTACAAGGATGAAACAATTCTTTGAAGTCTTTGTAAAAATCAGACTGCATTAGAATTTTATAAATATCCATCTCACTGTTTCACAGCTCAGGATTAAAAAAAAGCAAAACACTTGTTCACCCTTTATGCTTAATGTATATAATGCTGCTTTAGTTTTTCTATTAAAACTATTGTTTATCAAAACTTCCAAAGGGCAGGAAAAGGATTAAATAAAACAAAACAAAAAGATAATAAAGAATAAATGAAAGGCAAATCTAAACTTTTGCTATACCATCTTAGCTTTTTAGGTTATATATTTCAAACCTATCTATCTCAATTGCAGGACTACATCAAACTAAAACACTTCTGCAGAATAAAATAAACCATCAACAAAATGAAAAGGCAACCTACAGAATGGGAGAAAATAATTGCACATCATATATCTGATAAGGGGTTAATATCCAAAATACATAAGGAACTCATATAACTCAATAGTAAAAACAAAAAAACACCAAAAACCAGGATTAAAAAATGGACAAACAACCAGAATAGACATTTTTCCAAAGAAGACATACAAATGGCTGAGTGTATGAAGAGGTGTTCAACATTGCTAATTACTAGAGAAATGCAAATCAAAACCACAATGAGATAGCACCTCACATCTGTTAGGAAGGTTATTATCAAAAAGACAGGAGATAAGTGTTGGCTAGAGTGCGGAGGAAAGGGGACCTTTGTGCACTGTTGGTGAGGATGTAAACTGGTACAGCCATTATGAAAATAAGTATGGAGGTTCCTCAACAAATTAAAAACAAAAGTACCACATAATCCAGTAATCCCACTTCTGGGTATATATCCAAAGGAAATGAAAACAGGATCTCAAAGAGATATCTGCACCCCATGTTCATTGCAACAAAGATGAATGGACAAAGAAAATGTGATATGTATATATATATATATCTGAATATTTTTCAGCCATGAAAAAGAAAGAAACCCTGCCTTTTGTGACAACATGGATAAACCTGGAAGACATTATGCTAAGTGAAATTAGCCTGATGAAGAAAGGCAAACTCTGCATGATCTCAATTATATGTGGAATCTAATATGGTCAAACTCATAGAACCAGAGAATAGAATGATGATTGCCAGGTGCTGGAGGGTGGGGGAAATAGACAGATATTGGTCAAAAGATAAAAACTTTCAGTTACAAGATAATTTCTGGGTTATAATGTATAGCATGGTGAGTATAGTTTAAAATACTGTATTGTATACTTCAGATCTGTTAAGAGAGTAGATCTGAAGTGTTCTCACTACATACACACACACACATTTAACTATGTGAAGTTATGGCTGTGTTATCTTGATTTTGGCAATCACTTTACAATGCATATGTATATTAAATCATCATGTTGTGCACCTTAAGAAAAAAAAGCACATTGTACAACTTTTTAAAAAAATGTGGTATATACATATAATGGAATATTATTCAGCCTTACAAAAAGGAAATCTTGTTATATGTGACAATATGGATGAACCTATAGGAAGTTATGCTAAGTGAAATAAGCCAGTCACAGTAGGACAAATACTGCATAAGTCCACTAATATGAGGTATCTAAAATAGTCATACTCGGAAACAGAGAGTAAAATAGTGGTTTCCAGAGGGGAGGAGAAGGGAGTAACTGGGAGTGGTTAACAGGTATAAAATTTCAGTTATGCAAGATTAACAAGTTCTGAAAATCTATTCTACATCATAGTGTCTATAGGTAACAAACCAGTACTGTACACTTAAAAATTTGTCAAAAAGATCTCATGTTAAGTCTTCGTACCACACACACACACACACACACAAACCCAAAGGGGCAGCAGCAAACTTTTGGAGGTGGCAGATATGTTTATTATCTTGATCGTGGTGATGGTTTCTTGGGTTTATGCATGTTTCCAAACTCATGTAGTTGTATACACAAAGTATGTCCATTTTTTTCTCTTTATAACAATTACACCTCAGTAAAGCTGTGTAAAAACAAAAAAAAGAGCCACTGACCGGGATAAAATATTTGCAAAATACATATCTGATAAATGATCTGTATTAGAAATATACAAAGAATACTTGTAACTCAACAATAAGAAAACATACAACCAAATTAAAAAGTGGGCAAAAAATCTGAATAGACATCACATCAGAGAAGAGGTACAGATGGAAAACAAGCATATTAAAACATGGTAAACAACATGGGGCTGGCCCCGTGGCCGAGTGGTTAAGTTCGCGCGCTCCACTGCAGGCGGCCCAGTGTTTCGTTGGTTCGAATCCTGGGTGTGGACATGGCACTGCTCATCAAACCACGCTGAGGCAGCGTCCCACATACCACAACTAGAAGAATCCACAACAAAGAATATACAACTATGTACCCGGGGCTTTGGGGAGAAAAAGGAAAAAATAACATCTTTAAAAAAAAAAAAAAACATGGTAAACATCATATGTAATAAGGAAATTGCAAATTAAAACAAAAATGAGATACCTCTACAGAACTATGAAAAATACTAAATCCCAAATGCTGACACCACCAAATGCTGGTGAGTCTGTGGAACAACAGGAACTCTCATTCCTTGCTGGTGGGAATGCAAAGTGGTACAAGTCACTTTGGAAAAGAGTTTGGCAGTTTCTTACAAAGCTACACATAGTCTTACTGTCCCACCCAGCAATTGCGCTCCTAGGGATTTACCCAAATGTGTTGAAGAGTTATGGCAACACAAAAACCTACACATAAAAGTTGATAGCAGCTTTATACGTAATTTCCAAAACATAGGAGTCACCAACGTGCTTCAATAGATGAATGTTTAAACACACTGTGGTAGATCCTGGCAATTATATATTATGCAGTGATAAAAAGAAAGAAGCTATCAAACCACAAAAAGAGAAGGAAGAACTTGAAATGAATATTGCTAAGTGAAAGAAGCCAATCTGAAAAGGCTACATACTGTATGATTCCAATTGTATGGTAATCTGGAAAAGGCAAAACTATAGAGACAGTAAAGAGATCAATAGTTGCCAGGGGTTTGTGTTTGGGAGTAATAAGGGCAGGGATGAATTGGTGGAACACAGGGGATTTTTAGGGCAGTGAAACATTTCCGCACAATAGATACGTGACATTATGTCATTACCAGAATCCATAGAACTGTAGAAAACAAAGCATGAACTCTAATATAAACTATGAACTTTAGTTAACAATAATTTATCAATATTGGTTTATCAAAGTAACAAATGTATCACACCAATGCGATATGCTAATGTAGGGGAAACTGTGGGAGAGAAGGGAGTATAATGGGGACTCTGAACTTTCCACTCAGATTTTCTCTAAACCTAAAACTGCTCTGAGCAATCAGGTCTATTAATTTTAAATAATGGCCTTTCTGAACAAGTACATACGAAGGGAACAGAAAACAATAACACCATCAATAACAACATCATGAAGCAATGTTTTTACTTCAAATCTCTCTCCCTCTAACTCCCTGCCTACCAGGAACATGTGAAAAATTACAACTCTGATGATAAAATATTTTAATAGCAAAATTTCTGGAATATGAGTAACCAATATTACTAGGTAATTCTTTAAGCAATATAATCATATCTAATGAGCCCTATGTATTCCTCTCATCCTATAAACAATGATTGATTACTGTTAATTTTCATTTTATTTTCAGATATGTTGACAATGAGATCCCTCACTTGCAATACATACAGCTGAAACTATATTAATCTAATAAATTTATTAAATTAATTTTTCTTTAACAGAAAACATGTAGCAAATAAATCCAAAAAGTTTCCTTATGGCATACATTATTTAACTTAAAAACATTTCATTCAAGTCCCTTTAATGAAAGAGTCATTTGGTTGATATAATTACCAATGTTCTTCATCAGAAGATTATGTTATCTCCTTAAAGCACGTTGTTATCTGTAAATAATTTAGTAAGGTGCTTAAAGGCTTCGATTCTTTAATTAGATAGACCGTGTTCAAATCTTGCCTCTGTCACTTATTAGTTGAGTGGCTGAGGGCAAGTTGCTTAACTTTCTCTAAATCTCAGTCACCTATGTATGAAATGAGAAATACGTTAGTAGATTTCAAGACATAATTTGTTGAAAGCATTTGCCATATTGCCTAGTACATATTAAATACTCAAACAATCATGATTATTATTTAATTATTGCACTATACGGAGGGATAATAAGCTTTGAAACTGGTGGATACATTCAACTTCTGGTAAAAATGATTGTAGTCAGCACTCCATGGCTCCACTTTCTTTCATTTTTTTAGTTCAGTATGGTGCAATTAAACACCTACACTTTTCAGGTGTTAAGAGAAGAAGGACTTGGGAGCAGACATCAAGCATTATGTTTGAAAAGTGTTGGTATCCTAGAGAATGGGAGAAAAGCAAGTAACGCATGGGGATGCACTGGCAACAGTTATTGGTGAGTTGAAATATACATATTTTTTCCTTAGCTCTCGGCTTTTTTCTAATTTAATTCACTATCTTAATCAGAAGTCTATCCCAGCTTCCGAACCTCCTAAACCTTTTGCTATCCTTTTCTTTCCGTTTCTATTTATGAATGTCCTCTGATACTGCTAGTAAAGAGCTTAAAATTACACGACATTAAGTTAAGATACTTTAACCAATGAACCAAGTCAGAGAAACCTTTTTCATTAGGAAAACAATTAAATCTACATAACATCTACCAAGATATCAAGATTGCTCCTTGGATATTTCAAGTTATATTTTTTGAGGGAAGACAAGCTAATTTTTCCCCGGAGGCCCTGATTGCTTAGGTTTGGAGGTTGGAAAACTTTTGGGCATGGGTGTCTAAGACAAAGTACATAAACCATCATCTTTTTCCATAAAACTGCTCCTGAATGCAGGAAAAAAAATGTTTTTTAAAAAATAATTAAATAAATAAAAGAATGAAATATCTCCCCCAACCCAGAGCTCCTTAACCCAATACTAAAGCCGATGAAAACACTAATATTTGAAAACTAGAGGTCAGGGTAAAATATTCAAAGGAGCTCCGGGATATCGTCTATTGTCCTCACATTTGAAATATAAATAGAGTTCTCAGCTAATTTGTAATGTTAGTCACAGTTAAGCTGTTAAAATATTCAAGCATAGTTTGCAACACAGAATACAAAAACCCTAAGATGGTCTCTATATCAACTTCCAAATATATACTATTTACAGAAAATCTGCAAATTTGAAACTTTAACAATGAGAGAGACAAAGAGAGTGAGAGAATATTATCTGTTATTTCAACACATTTACCACTTGGTTGTACAGCAGTAGCGATGCCTCCAACAGGTTATGACTGATATTGAATTTAATTTTTAAACCAAAGTGAGTATAAAAGGGCTGAACTTTTTGTACAGTTCATGGGAAATTAACCTTATTGCTCTTATTGTTTATAAGTTAATATGTTCTTTGCACATGATTGTTAAATTCTCATAATGGATTAGACCATGAAAAGTTGTTCTGCATTAATAACTATTTCAGATTGTTACCCTTTGTTAGTGATTTTATCATTAATACGGACAGCAAATGTAAAGATTATTATTATTTGCATATAGCTAATGCTTAATCATGATAAACCATTACAGGTGAACAGCCTTTATTACTGGCCACAAATCAGTGACTTATAATTTTGACTTTGAAAAAATTCTACTTTGCTGAATGTTGTTAGATATTAGTAAAAAGAAGCCTATCTGGTAGGATTGCTTTTAAAGAAAATTTATTATGAGGGAAAATAAGATATAAAAAAAAAATTTGGTTTTAAGACATGATTCATTTGCAGAAGGTTGAATTAATGTTATATTTTTCATGCCATTTCAAGCCCCTGAGAGATTAATGGAATGGTATATTTATCAAAGAGCTTCGGTGAAATTAGTTACTTTAAAATAAATAGTGGAAGGATAATGTTTTAATTGCTATTGAAATATATCTTCTAATCTTCTTAGAAATTCCTTTACCTGGTTATTTCATTTGTCCTTTTAAGAAGTCATAACATTATTAATCATATCAATATACTTTGCCATGCATCTGCCTTGCAATAATCTGTTAATCTTTCCATGATTTTCTTTTACTTATCAAAAATACAAACCATAATAACAAAATGAGAATATTATTATAGTTGTTAATGTGCAAAATACAATAAGCAGATTAAAATATAATTTTAAAAAGTGTTGGTGCTAACATTTCTGCATGCAAAGCATTTATGCTAAAGAAAATCATTGAGCACTGATTATATTTAATTTGTTAAATTTAGTACTATTTTACCCACATGAATAGTTCTCTATGATATTGTTACTATGAACTGAGTTCTCAGTTTTGAGCAATGTCATTCATCACATATGTCAACCACACAAGTCACAGGAAATGGGCTCATTTTGTCTTTAGATGATATCCTGAATCATAGTTTCCTATATGAAATGTATCCTTAAACATCTATTCACATATCAAACGTAAGTGAAAACAAAATTACAGGAGAAATATTTATGTGAAAATTGTATTAGGAGACTTACAAATAAAGATGATGAACAGGACATATGCATTTATCTCTACTCCCTCCTAAAATCTCACTATAATATTTTTGGGATTTTTAAGTCATACATCCATAGTCAAAGAGAATGGAAGAGGACTAAAGAGTGACAAATTTTGGAAACTGAAAATCAGATGGGTGACTGATGACTGACTTAGCAGACCCAAGAAATCTGAATCCTAAGGTGGATGTAGGAAGAATTGAGATAGCTTCTGAAAGTTTAGGAATTGCTAACATTAGGTAACCATGGCAAAAAGGAAAAGAGTTGAGCTAAAAAACAGAAGGGTAAACTGGAAAATTAAAACAAAAAATCCACGTCCCTACTCCCACAGCCATAAACTTCCTCTGCCCAAGTCCAGGAGAAGACCGAAGCTTTATTATTTAGAAAGGATGAAACCATGAAATCGAGGGTACTTGGACTGAGATACACCTAGCAGAGCTGGATTGGTATAATTTTGAATACAGGGCGGTATATACTGACTAAATGTTGCAACCTCCAGCCTTCTTCCCCCAGAATGATGGCAACCAGGATAATACCAGAAGACAACGACTGAATATACTTCTCTGGAGCATCCGACTGCCCAAGAAAAGAGACCTATAGATACACACACCAGGTTTTTTCCTACAGAAAATTGGCTCAAACAGATGACCCTACACTGGAGAACACAATCTAAAACCCCTATTTTTGTGTACAGAACTTCTAATCAGCTTTTCAGTGCTTTACTCTTATATATGAGCATGCAGTGTACATTAACAGGCATTTGAGGAAGGCAGGGGTTGAAAGACTGAAAGCAAAATGAACAGAAAATAAGCAAATTGGTAGAAACAGAGACCATGAATGGAGAAGAAAACTTACACACACACAAGTGTGTGTGTGCATGCAGGAAATGAAATAAGAACACATTATATATGAGTGAAACATCCAGAATATATTATAACTCTTGAAAATTAAAATTGTGTTATGAGAAGTGAAAAAACAAAAAACTAAAGCAAGTGGTTGGGAGGTAAAGTTGAAGATATATCTCAGAAAATAGAGTGAACAAAAAGATGGAAAATAGAAAAGAGGATAAGTTAATTAAGGTTTAGTCCAAATTCCATAGAGAGAGAAAACAGAAAATAGAGTGGAGGCAAACATCAAAAAAATTCAGGTAATTTTTTGTCTGCTTTTTTTCTCCCCTAATCCCCTCCAATGCATAGCTTTATATCTTAGTTGTGGGTAAATTCAGGTAATTTTATCAGCTCTAAAGTACATGAGTTTCCAGATTGGCAGAGTCCATCAAGTTCTGGCACAACATTCAAAAATAGATCCATACCAGTAGTTATAATTAACATTTATTGAGTATTTATCCCATGCCAGTCACTGTTCTAAACAGTTTTCATGTATTAACCCATTTTAACACTCACAACATCCCCAAGTGGTATGTACTATTAGCATCCTTATTTTTAAAGATGAGGTTAATTTACATTTGAGAACTTTAAGCTGGTTAAGTAATTAGTCCAAGATTACACACAGCTGTGATTTGATTCCTAGGACTCTTAACTACTATTTTAAGATTTTATTACACTAAGGACAACAATAAGATTTTACAAGCATCCAGAGACTTGGAAAACAGACAAAGATTCTTCATTCCATTCAAAATATATATAATCAGAAGGTGATTGGACTTCTCAATAACAACACTGGAAGCTAGAAAATATTCTGTGAGTGTCCTCAAAATTATGAAGAAAAATGATTTCCAATCTAGAATTCAAATTTAAACTATTAGTCAAGTGTGAAAGTGGATTACAGTTACTTGCAGATACGCACTGTCTCTGAAAATGACCTTTCTATGCACTCTTTCCGAGATGCTATTCATGGATGTGCTCTGTCACGACATAGAAGACCAAGTATCTAGCGGGCAGGGAATCCAATATAAGAAACAACTAAAAGGAAGACCCAGGGTGAGGGTGAAGGGAGATTACAAGGCAAGAGTTTGCAGCAGGCTTAGAGAGCAACCATTCCAGTTTGTAATAGGCCAGAAGCCTTTAGAGAGATTTTAAGAGAATGAATTGTAAGAATATCTTACATGTTTGAATACACTAAGAGGATAATTGCAAAGTGGGGGTGGATTGAGGGTTGAATCAGTAATAATAGCATAGAAAATCAAGCAAATAAAAATCCAAAATAAAGATTAATTCTAAGGAAAATAAAAAGTAGTCATGAAACAAAATGTATACATAGTATGCTACATGGTTCAGTTGTGAATAGCATGGTACAGTGATGTAAACATCAAATATTAATCTTAATGAGATTTTCTTATAACTACAATAAAAGAATATAGTAATGGTAACAGCATTTGTGTTTAGGGGGAGAGAGAAGAATGGGAATTAACGTTTCATTTTCTTTATTGAAAAATTTATTATATAATGTTTAAAACTGAAAAATCAAGAAATAGTAATATAAGCAAGTTATTTTCATGTATTAATTTAAGTGCCAAAAGAATCAGCCAAATAGTTGAAAGTGACATGTCTTTGGGGAAGGAAGTGGCAGGGGGTTGCTTTTTTAAACAAATTTTACGAACTAAATATTCTAAATTATGTGCTTGATTAACTTTGATAAATATTTTTTACAAAACGAAATTAAACATACATTTTTTTTGTAGGGAAGCAGACTAAATACTACAAATCAACCTGAGATACGTGCTAAACATGTTCAATATCAGTTGTCTTTGAAAATTTTATAAATAATAGACAAACAAATGTGCAGAAGGAAATGGTCGCACTGAGACATAAATCTCAATTTATTCATGCACCAACAGTAGATCCATGGTGAAACTGTAGAAGTTCTGGCTAATATGCCCTTCTGAGATTTTGAGTTCTTAGGAAGCGATGTAGGTGCCATTCTGGGGTGAGATAAGTGGGTAGGAGGATAGTTCCTCATCTGTACTTCAGTTAGAGCTGAACGTTTTTGGAGCAAGTTTAGATGCTAAGTTTCGGACAGTGATTTGTGTTAGATGAAGAGGTTCTACTGAACAAAAAAGTTAGAAAACACTATTTTTAGAGAATTTTCTTAGTACTTTATATCATACCATTTAGAGGTTTAGGATTCTCTGTTTTACTTGTTGATATGAAAGTCTAAAATATTGTATAGGCTCCTGACAAGTCATCTGCCTTTTATTTTCTGTGCCCATTTCTATTATTTTCTCTATGAGTGCAAACACTCTCCCACCCCCATCTGTTGTGATCTAGTTGAAAAGGAGTTTAAAAAATAATTTCATGAAAAATGCCATTTCCCTTGATATCTTCAATAACCATTATAGGGCTTGCAGAGATTAGAAGGTATTTTGAAAATTTTTAGATTTTAGAGCCAACACTTTGAAAAAAGATTAAGGTTTTCTCATAAGACAGAAAATGCCATACCATCAGAACAGCTAGCGCTCGTATGTGGCGTATTAATCCCCATTGTGGTTTAGCTAGCAGTATGTGAAGCTTATTTTAGGCTGTGACTTGTATTTCTAGCACCAACAGAGTATGAGACTTTCAAACACTTTGCCATTTTCAAAGAGAACTGTAGTTTTTGTAAGTTGTGAAGAAGCCTATTTATCATTTTGTTTGGATTATACGTGTAGAAAAAATAAGAGACTTGTTCCCTTAAACAGCCGAGTGGTATTATAAACTTGAGGGATGACCCAGAAAGAGTAATTAGGTACTGTTAGGATGGTGATTCCTCTCTTTAATTAAAGGAGGAAAACCAAATGATGCAGTGGCTTTGGAACCAAAGGCAGTAGAAAGTAGAATTATTCTGGTTAAAGTTTTGAGGATATTTGGGGCTCAGAGTGAGTGGCAGAAAGATGTTAATAATGTATTTATCATATATGATTTATAACCTGTAGAAAACCTGAAAGAGTCAGCCAGAGGTAAATAAATAGAACTGGGGAGACTGAAAGAGAGGAAGATGGTGATGTTTGAGGTTGTTTAGTGAAGAAATAAAACAATTCATCAATAAAGCAGAAATTAATAGCAAATGCACATAAATTTTTTGTTTTACATAGCTCTAATCAATATTTTAAAATAAAATGAAATCAATTTGCAGTTTTATAGTCCATATATTTTTATTTTATAAGAAACATTTGTACATGTATCAGGTAGGATATACTTGCATTTGTTTCTTCTCTATATCTGGAGTAAATCTAACACTCTGGTCATACTATTCAAAGATGGACTACTAATCAACAGATCAGTTCTGGAGCCAAAGGAAAAGTACCTGAAAAGACCACGTTAGGGGATTTCCTGAGAAATTAACAAGATTTTGGATGCAACAGTTAATTTCATTCAATTAAGAGATATTTATTAAGCAGCTACTATGGGCCAGTGTCTACTAGTTGTTAATGTTTGTAGTCACAATTTCCTGCTCTCATAAAATTTACAGATATTGAATGTTAGGAATGTGTCACCACAGCCTTTTTCCTTAAGGCACACGGGGACACCTCAAGTTCTGTGTATGGGCCCATGGCAAAGGCGCAGGCAAGATGTAATCTGTGACACTGGTGTTATAACAGGGCAAAAAATAAAGGTCATGTGCAATTTCTAAACCCTTGCTTTCCCTCTTCCTTTATGAATATTGGCATACATCAACTTATATCTGAATCTTTATGGCCCTTTTAGTTCAATTATTTTGTAGATTGCTTCATTCTCCTTGCTGGGACGCTCACCTTTTGTGTCTATAGTAACCTTGATTTTCAGGCCCCATTTGAAAAGATTACGCAGTTAAACAGCAGAAATTTTCATTGCCTTCTAAGAAGGGTTGTTACCTCAAGCTTTGCTTTACATTTAATTACTGCAAGAATTGGGAGTTTTTAATATAGAAAACTTGTTTTGTACACTGTAATGACCCCCGGCAATTTTGAAAATATGAATTGTACAGCTTAAGGTTTTAGTTCAGTGACATTAAGTGTATCTGTATATCACTATTTTGCCCAAGCTGTTGCGGTGCCAACTCTAATACGTCCAATACTCACTTTATAAATTTAAAGTTCTTTGTAATCCTTTGGGATAAAAGTCGTCACATCTAAGTGTAAGATCTTAATCATATTCCACGGCCAGAGTGCTAAATTGATATTTTGCAACTTGGTTGAAATGAAGGCACAAGTTTACTCATGAGAAAGCAGCTCAAACTGAATTGAGACTGCAAATCTAATTTTAAAAATGTTCCTTGTCTATGCTGCTCTCACTTGCTTGATACTGAACTTCATCTCCCAAGTCCCAGACTCCATTTTAGACTTTTACTTTATAATATACAACTCATTATAAGATGCAAAATCCTTTGCTTCAGTGAACAGCCTTTGAGTATCAATAAGGAATGTTAAATGTAATTTATCAAGGAGTATGACCCAGGGAGTGTCAGGAATAAATGAATAAAAGTACCAAACAATAGTACTAATTGAACCCTCTGTAGAAGGTCTCAGAGGTGAAGTCAAGAACTCAGTGCACAGAGACAAAAAAAAGGAGCACAGTGCTCATTTCTTGATGGAGAAAATGAAAGTCACTGAGGATGATGTGGTCAGGTGCTCACTTTCAACTAGGTAATCATTGCCAAAAATAGTAAAAGGTGTCTAGATGAATTTTCAAAGATGTAAAAGGAAGGGATCTTTTCCTTCTTCCTACAAATTATTTGATAGAGACTAAAAAGAAAGACTAATTTGAGGTGAAATCTACTGTTGCATACAAGTTTTATGAAACCACAAGGTCAGCAGGATTCTCAAGGGACTGATTTTCAGGGAATTATCCAGATGTTGGCAGCCTCCCACCTATAATGCTACAATTTTGTAATACTTTTTGAAATAATGTGCATATAGCAAAATGCTGTGGATCTGAGTTTAGAAAGAAAAAGGAGATTGATTTTCTTTTGTCTTCTCCTTTGTCATCTTTATTTTTTTTTTTTGACAGGTATGTGGGGAGTAGTTTTGTTCTCTTAGAGATCCAAGCAGTGAATTTGTAACAATCCAGCAAAATAGTATTCGCTTTGAAGATAGTTATGTCGTCAGGCCATCATGTAGAGTCAGACATGATTTTGGTAGAACTACAAGGAGCCAAAATCTAACAAACCCAAAATGGGCAAGGTAGGTTGAAAGGAAGCCACTAATAAAAATAAAGGGCTCCCTAGAGTATTCTGTCTTTGGAGGGCTCTAAAGTGAGGCCTAAATTTCTAATAAAGCTGGAAGAGCAACCAAATGTGATAGTTTTAATACTTCAAAAAGTTCAATATAAGCTTAATGAGACTGGAAGGCATTGTTGGTACATGTGATGAGAGCGTGTTAAGCTGCTAATTGATTCAAGTCATGGAATTGACACATCTTTTCATCTTCTAAGTGATTGATAACATATAATTACTTTAGCAGTTTTGATTCACGTTAAAGATGCCTGACTTAGTTTATAGTACTGTGTTACTTGAGTATTGTGTTTTAAATGACCACAAAAGAACATCACTAGCATCCAAGTATGCTTGCTTTCATTAGATTGCTACCAAATGCTATGTTTGCCATTAATCATCATAGAAGAATTTTAAAAATTATTTGAAATAATTTAAAATATGCCATACTGTATTGTATGGCTCTTTCAAGATTATACACACACACACAGATATGTGCACACATGCATACGTACATATAGCGCATATCTTTGTAGTTCAATCAATGTGACATATATTACTATTTTTTTCTCTCCAGAATTATTCATAATACCTTCTGTACCAATTACATTTTCATTTTAGGGAAGCAATATCCCTAAGACTACTTAACTAAATTTTCACATAATAATATTTCTAGGAAAACTGAGTAAAATTGATTTGAGTTTTGTGCTTATATTGATGATACTTGATTCCTACTTTTAGTCAGAGACTCAAATAATTATTTTTTTGTTTGGAGTTATTTTTCAAATAAGTTACTTTTGTGAATATGTTTCCTATGTAGTCTAACTACATAAAAGTTAGATTTTCCTTTTTCTTCATACACAAAAACAGGAATTTCCATGCATTTTGGTCATCAGAGATTGTTCTGTTTTTCCCTCAATATAATTAGGTTATCCTTTCATTGATGACCTTCTAGCAGGTAAAAGAACAAAGTAAATTATTGTATCATGAGACATTATGCTTAATATAAGCCTAGAGTATGGAAAAAATATTAGCTGAAAAATCCCAGAAAAAAATATAATTTTAAAATAGTTTGAAAACCTCAGTGGTTGATCAAATATTTCTTTATGGGCTTGTGGTTTTTTAGGGCAAGATAAATTTACAGTAAGTTTGATAGTGAAAAATGAAAGATTTGAAATAAAGTTACAATTTTAAATCATTAAAATTGTACATGATAATTATAGCCATCTCTTAGACTTTTTATTCCTGTGATGTACTATTCATGCCAACTCCTGTTCTAATTTGGAGGCTATTATTACTGAAAAAATGTGATTAGTATTCAGTGACTTCTGACTGTCTCATTTACAGCACTGCAGGCAACTGGTCAGAATTAGACTGAGAGGAAAAAGAAAAGATAGTTGATAAACTCCTGAGAATGGATGAGTATGAAATATCTAAATTTTCCTATGTATATTTCACTATAGTTTTGATAAGGCCCATAATGTTTTCACAAAAGATGAAAATAAAATGCTTAATCATAAATCATGTTTAAAACTTTGTAGAAATGTATATTTTCATGAGTGTAGAACAAAGCAGATAGAGTAAACTAAATGATATGTTTAAAATCTTATGGCTGTAATTTGATAAACTTCTGACCTTAAAATGTAATACTATTAAAAATCATTTTTGTTGTTTGTTAACGTCTTAACTGTTGCTTACTGCAGGAATCCTCAACATTTGTATTTCAAAAAGCAGCTTTTTTCCAAAATCCCTAAGCTCATCCTAGGAGTTGGGGAGTAAATAAAACTTAGAGTTAAGTCCCTGTGTGTGTGTGTGTGTCTGTGCACGCACACTTACGCATGTATGTTTTGGGGACTCTGCAAGTATATGGACCAGTGTTCACGTACACTGGTCTAAGGCACAGAACAGCAGAGACTTTCTTCTCTGCAAGAGTTCCTGGAAAAATAAACAAAGCAAAATTTAGGAAGGGCTTGGGAGAAGTAATAGTTGGCATTAGGATCCTCTAATTGGTAACAATTGATCTAATAAAATATTTTATTTTCATAGTCTTGGTGAAGTAATGAATAAAGCACAAGTTTTATTCTAAGAATCTGGTCTAATTCTCAAGTTCCCATCAATTAACCAATTTTTTTGGACATAGTAACATATTCTAGATGTGGCTTATATTTTCTAGGCCTAAATGCTATTAGAAGAAAAAGGTAGAAAGAGTTGATTTTTGTGTACGGTGTAAAATAGGGGTCCAATTTCATTCTTTCGCATGCAGATATCCAGTTTTCCCCGCACCATTTGTTGAAGAGACTATCCTTTCCTTATTGTGTGTTCCTGGTACCCTTGCCGAAGACCAGTTAACCATATATGCATGGGTTTATTTTGGGGCTCTAGATTCTATTCTACTGTTGTATATATCTGTCTTTATGGCAGTGCTATTTCTAACTTTGCAGTATATTGTGAAATAAGGAAGTGTGATGCTTCCAGATTTGTTCTTATTTCTCAAGATTACTTTGACTATTCAGAGTCTTTAGTAGTTCCATCTGAATTTTAGGATTACTTTTTCTGTAAAAGATGCAATTGAGAATTTGAAAGGAAGGGCATTGAATCCATAGAGTGCTTTGGATAGTATGGATATCTTAACAAAATTACCTCAAAATAGATTAAAGACAAATGTAAAACATGAAACTGTAAAACTTCTCAAAGAAAACATAAGGGAAAAGCTTCTTGACATTGGCATTGACAATAATTCCTTGGATTTGACACCAAAAGCACAGGCAACAAAACCAAAAACAGACAAGTGGGATTGCATCAAACTAAAAAGCTTCTGCACAGCAAAGAAAACAATCAACAGAGTGAAAAGGCAACCTATGGAATGGGAGAAAATATTTGCAAGTCAAATATCTAATAAGGAGTTAATTTTCAAAATATATAAGGGTCTCCTACAACTGAATAGCAAAAAACCCAAATAACTCAACTTAAAAATAGGCAAAGAACTTTAATAGACATATATCCAAAGAGGAAATTCCAATGGCTACCAGGTAAATGAAAAGGTGCTAAACATCACTAACCATCAGCGAAATGCAAATGAAGACCACAATGAGATATCACCTCATACCTGTTGTGATGGCTATTATCAAAAAAAAAAGGATGAGATAACAATTGTTGACAAGAATATGAATGAATTGGAACTCTCATACATTGTTGGTGGGAACGTAAAATTGTGCAGCCATGTTAAAAAAAGTAAGGAGATTCTTCAAAAGAATAAAAATGAAACTATTATATGATTCAGCAATCCCCTTTCTGCATATACATCGGAAGGAATTAAAATCAGGATCTCAAAGAGATTTCTGCACTCTCATTTTCATTGCAGCGTTATGCACAATATCCAAGATGTGGAAACAACCAAATGCCCATCAATACATGAATGGATAAAGAAAATGTGGTATATACACACAAAGGAATATTATTTTAAAATCTCTTTAAAAATAAGGAAAGCCTGTCATTTGCAACAATATGGATGAACACAGAGGATATTATGCTAAGTTAAATAAGCCAGTCACAGAAGGACAAATACTACATGATTCCACATCTATGAGGTATCCAAAATAGTCAAACTCAGAGAAGCCAAGAATAGAATTATACTTGCTAGGGGTTACGGGGAGGGGAAATGGGGAATCATTGTTTAGTGGGCATAAAGTTTCAGTTATGTAAAATGAAAAATTGCAGAGATGTAGTTAACTGTGTGGTATCATGCACTTTAAAGTATATTAAGAGGGTAGATCTCATGTAAATTGTTCTTTCCATTTTAAAAGAAAAAAAAGACTGTGAACCAGTCCAATTCTCAAACCCTGAAGGCTAACAATAAATACATACATAAATAAATTATATATATATATATGTATGTGTGCACACATTACTATTGATGAACCTACATTGACATGTTCACTGAAAGTCCATAGTTTCCATTAGGGTTCACTTTTGATGTTGTACATTCTGTGGATTTGGACAATTGTACAATAACATGTATCCACACTCATGGTATCATACAGAGTATTTTTTTTTTTTTTAAAGATTTTATTTTTTCCTTTTTCTCCCCAAAGCCCCCCGGTACATAGTTGTGTATTCTTCGTTGTGGGTTCCTCTAGTTGTGGCATGTGGGATGCTGCCTCAGCGTGGTCTGACGAGCAGTGGCATGTCCGCGCCCAGGATTCGAACCGACGAAACACTGGGCCGCCTGCAGCGGAGCGCGCGAACTTAACCACTCGGCCACGGGGCCAGCCCCCATACAGAGTATTTTCACTGCCTTAGGAATCCTCTGTGCTCCTCCTATTCACCCCCTTTGTGTGCACCTCTGGAAACCACTTATCTTTGTATTGCCCCCATAGTTTTGCCAGAATGTCATAAGGTTGGAATCATACTGAATATATATGTATGTGTGCACACATACATATATATTCAGAAAGAGAATCTAATTTCCCAACTTGGAGTCAATTTGATGGGGATATCATCTTACACAGTGCTTCTCAACCTTTCCTACCTATGTATTCTTAATATCAGGAGAGTAGACTGCTGAAATCAGACAGCCTAGTCTGAAGTAGAAGAGCAAGCATAAGAATCCCAAGTTTTGCATTAACTATGCATGTGAAAAACAACAGTTAGGTACCACCGCACACCTATTAGAATGGCCGAAATCCAGAGCACTGACAACACCAAATCCTGGCGAGATTGTGGAGCATCAGGAATTCTTATTCATTGCTGGTGGGAATGCAAAATGGTCCAGCCACTTTGGAAGACACCTTGGTAGTTTCTTACAATACTAAGCATACTCTTACCACATAATCCCACAGTCATGCTCCTTGATATTTAGCCACAGGAGTTGAAAACCTCTGTCTACACAAAACCTGCACACAGATGTTCACAGTAACTTTATTCTCAATTGCCAAAACTCGGAAGCATGTCCTCAGGAGGTGAACGGATAAATAAACTACGGCACATCCAGACAATGGAATATCATTTGGCCACAATGGAATGAGCTATTAAGCCCTAAAAAGACATGGAGGAATCTTAAATGCATATTACTAATCTGAAAAGGCTGCACACTGTATGATTCCAACCTTATGACATTCTGGCAAAACTATGGGGGCAATACAAAGATAAGTGGTTTCCAGAGGTGCACACAAAGGGGGTGAATAGGAGGAGCACAGAGGATTCCTAAGGCAGTGAAAATACTCTGTATGATACCATGAGTGTGGATACATGTTATTGTACAATTGTCCAAATCCACAGAATGTACAACATCAAAAGTGAACCCTAATGGAAACTATGGACTTTCAGTGAACATGTCAATGTAGGTTCATCAATAGTAATAAATGTACCTCTCCGGTAGCGGATGTTGATAATGGGAGAAGTTACGCATGTGTGGAGGCATGAGGTATATGAGAAATCTCTTTACCTTCCTCTCAATTTTGCTGTGAACCTAGAACTTCTCTAAAAAATATAAAGCCTTTCAAAACTGCATGCTTCCCCCCTCAAAAAAAAAAAGTTAGAAATAATTATGATAAGGATTGTTCTAGAGTTTCTCATACTAATGACATTGTAGACTTTAGGAAACCCCAGTACTTTGCACTTCTCAGAACATCCTTCTTCTAGTGCTGTAGTTGCTGATGTAAAATATGCCCCCATTACGCATCACTGGAAAGAAAGCTCCTCCTTAGGTAAAATCTTCTGTCTTAAGATGAAATACTGGACAGATATATGCTGCAAATGATAGTTTTGAGCCTGAAATTGGGCAGTTTTGTTTACCTATCTTTTTTTAGAGTCCTTTGACACCTCCTCAGATATTCTGAACTGTTCTGATTTAGTTCTTAGTCACCTATTTTTGGGTATGAAAATGAGGGGAAAATTACATTTATCCTATTTGAAAATAATCTCAACATTCCTTTTCAAAATTCTAATTGAGTCTTTGTGATAAATTGTCCTAATAAACCAAGGAAAATAGTTTTAGCCTATGAAACTTTGTCAAAAACAAGATTCTATCACATTATTTTAGAATATACATTATAAATATAGATATTAGTCATATGTTGCTTAATGATGGGGATATGTTCTGAGAAATATGTTGTTAGGCAATTTTGTCATTGTTCGAACATCATAGAGTGCACTTACACAAACCTAGCTGGTATAGCCTACTATACACCTAGGCTATATGGTACCAATCTTATGGGACCACCATTGTATATGCAATCTGTTATTGGCTGAAACATCCTTATGTGATGCATGACTGTATAGTACTATAGATTTTAGAAAGTTTTGTTCATAGGAGAATAAATAGATTTAATCTTGATTATAATCTAATCTAAGCACCTCATTTACTGTTGAGGAAACTAAATGCCAGAGAAGTTAAGTGATTTGTACAGGGTAAATAGCATAGGCAGAACTGCACTAGAACCTACATATTGTATTCCTTATGGTTTTTCTGCTACTTTATACAGCTTCAGCATTAAATGCGCAATAAAAGTCAATTCTTACTAGTTGAAAAACTTTTCATTTTTACTATTTAGATGTGACATATGTTGTAAGAACTAATAATAATATATGTAGAGATTAACAGATTAATATAACTGTGAACTCCATAGAGTTAGAATTACAGTATAAATTAAGACTTGCACAGCCAATGGGAAGTTAAATTTAGTAAATTTCAGTTGATATTGGCAAATTATTTTTCCAACAAAAACTTTACTCTTATTTTTCCTGTTTTACTTTTTGATGCTAGATAGAATAAGTAGACATTTTTTCTTTTATATACTTGTTTTTTTGGTGAGGAAATTGGCCCTGAGCTAACATCTGTTTCCAATCTTCCTCTTTTTTTTTCTCCCCATAGCCCCAGTATGTAGTCGTATATCCTAGTTGTAGGTCCTTCTAGTTCTTCTATGTGGGATGCCACCACAGCATGGCCTGATGAGCAGTGTGCAGGTCCATGCCCAGGATCCGAACTGGCAAACTCTGGGCCACTGAAGCAGAGCACACGAACTTAACCACTATGCCACCAGGCTGGCTCTATAAGTAGAGCTTTTTAAAATCTATCTTAATTTTTCAAATATTTCCTTAATAATAATGATAAATCAGATTAATAGTAGAGCTCAAAAAATTTTGGGAACATTTTTTCCCCCGATTTTTACACTAGGCTAACCTTTTAAAATAATTAATACCATCTGCACAGTGCCCAGTATGTTCACACCATTACAATACAGATTCTTTTTAACCTTTGTTAAAGTTCATTTACAAAACATCTGTGACATGTGAACACTATTTTCTGGATTATTGGGGAATATGAATATATGCCTATGTACAGTTTGAAATGAGATCATTTTTTGTGTTTGGTATTTGAGTACATGTCCAATTAAATGGACTTACATGTCTTATACGTATTTTGAATGACAAGATGCAACACACTGAAATACATGCATAAATAGATTATAGAAAATTATTAAGTCCCACATTTTTGAAATCTTCTAATTTCTTTCAAGAAAAGATATCTGCATTTTCGTGCACGTTTTCATCTGCGTTTCTTACTGTTACTATGTATACCTTATTTTTAGTATTTCTTACAGTAGACTAACCAATGCTTTGAGGGCCCACCGTTCTGAGCATAAAGTATTGATACACTCTGAAAATAGGTTTATTGGATAATTAAAAATAGGATAATTAGACTAAATTATCTCATTGTAGGGCGTAACCAGAAGTTGGATTTTTAAAATAGAACTTTGATATTGCCTTGTCATGTTTTTCACTTTCAGCTAAAAGTCAAGTATCGAAAAATTAATTGAGTTAGAGTCTAGTTGAGGGAGGTTTTTCTGTAATTGGATGTCCTTAGATAAGTTAGTCAACTGGTCCCCCCGTGACTTCTATCTCATAGTAAATTCCCAAGAGCTGCCCTTAAGCTTATTGACTAACTCAAAAAAAAAGTTACTCTATGCATTTAAGATTTTGTTATTAGTCACTTTCCTGAAACTTACTAAAAATAAATAAATAGGGTAACCTTGCTTGCTGGCTTGTGCAAATTATCTAAAATTCATTGGCTCTGGGATTATTTCAACTACTTTATCTTTGATCACGTTTCTTATAGAACAACCTTAAATTCAACTCAGATAATTAGGAAAATGAATGTATTAGTATCCTTTCATCTTTCTGGTTTTTGTTTCTACTGGACACTATATGCCTTTTATCTTCCCGAGATTTTTGAGGGGCAGCTAGGTAGGCAATAACTAAGGACCAAATGTGAATAAATTCGCAGCATGAAACTGATATTTAAAAGGTATTTTTCAGCTAAAACTCAGCAGTCCTGATAAAGGATTAATGTTAATGATGGTGAAGAAAAGAAAAGCAAAAGCAATGTTAATTTTTTATAGGAACTGAGCCTTCTCCTTTCCCCATCAACTACAACTTTATGGTAATGAAATGACTGTTTTTCTCCTCTATGTTTTAAATTAATAGACTTTATTTTTTTAGAGTAGTTTTAAGTTAAAGAAAAAGTGACATCAGCAAGATGGTGGAATCAGAAGCCCTTGGACCCTCCTTAGGGCTGCAAGGAGAAAGAAATGAATCCACTATCATAGTTGGAGACCTCGACATCCCTCTATCAAAAATAAACAGATCTAGCACAAAAGTTAACTCAAAATGAGTCACAGACCTCAATGTAAAATGCAAAAGTGTGAAATTTCTAGATGATAATATGGGAGAAAACCATAGATGGCCTTTCGTATGGTGATGACCTTTTAGATATGACACCAAAGGCACAATCCATGAAAGAAATAATAGATAAGCTGGACTTCACACTAAAATTAAAAACTTCTGCTCTCTGAAAGGCAAAGTCAAGAGAATAAGGCAACCAAAAATGGGGAGAAAATATTTGCAAAAGACATATCTGATAAAGGACTATTATCCAAAATATACAAAGAACACTTAAAGCTCAGTAACAGATGTCATTTTATGACAATAAAGCAAAAATGAGGGCAGAAAGAATGTAGCTATGTTGAATCAGTATGAAGTATTCATACTACTGAAATTGTTAGTATTAATCTGAAGTAGATTGTTTTAAATTGATACCAATTTTAATCCCAAGGGCAGCTACTAAAAATATCTCAAAATATGGTAAAATGAACTACAAGGAAATTAAAATGGCACACTGGAAAATATATTTTAAGACGAAAAGGGCAGAAATGGAAGACTAAAGGAAGAAAGGCACAAAGGAACAAAGCAACAAAATGGCAGACATCCTAAATTATCAGTAATTGCATTATTTGTACTTCAATAAAAAACTGAGATTGGCAGACTAGATAAATTTTATGATACAATTACATACTGTCTTTAAGAGACAGACTTTAGATTCAGGATTCAAAAAAGTTGAAAGAAATAAGCATGGTAAAAGATAAATCATGAAAACTTTAACCAGAAAAGATCTGAAATACTATTATCAGACAAAATACACATTAAGAAAAAAGTTGTTATTAAAGACAAAAAGGGAGATTTTATAATGATAAAAGAATCTATCCATCAAGGAGACATATTAACATATAAACAACTAATATCCTAGTTACAAAATATATTAAACAAAAACTGAAAGAACTGAAAGGAAAAATAGACAATTCAAAAAACAGCTGAAGAATTCAATACCCCACTGCCAATAATGGATAGAACAACTAGATAGTCAGTCTACAAGGGAATAGAAGACTTAAAAATACCAGAAACCAATTAGATCTAACAGACATGCATAAAACAATGCATTTAAAAACAGCAGAATACTTTTTCTTAAGTGCGATAGGTACCTTCTCCAAGATAAACCATATGCTAGAGCAAAGAGCAGTCTTCAATACATTTAAAGGAATTTAAATCAAACAATGGAATTAAAATAGAAATCAACAACAGGAAGAGAGTTCTGGTTCAAGATGGCAATGTAGGAAGATCTTGAACTCACTTCCTCCCACAGACACACTGAGTCTACAGCTACATATGGAACAATTTTCTCTTAAAAAAAAATCTAAAGCCTGGCTGACTGATGACTAAACATCAGATAAATGAGGAGGCAATCACATCAAAGCGGGTAGGAGAGACTGGGACACCATCTTACCATAAATCCCAACCCCAGTGCAGTGACCCACAACTGGGAGGGAGCTCAGAATCCAGAGCTTCTCCCTCAGGAGTAAAGAATTCAAATCCCACATAGAGATGCAAACATCTCCAAACATCTAACTTTGAAAACCAACAGGGCTCATGTTCCAAGACCCACAAAATGGTAGCAATCTGAAAAACTATGCCGTAAAGGGCTTGTGCTCTTGGATCTGTCCCAGGGCCCAGTTCAGAGGCAGCCAAAAATATGCAAACTTACAGTCAAGGAGGCTCACCTGCTTATGCTAAAGTGTTGGCCTGAAGGACAAACATCTAATTTAACACACACAGCTAGGAGACTTCTGGACACTCTCTGGGGATGGAGACTGGTGAGCACCATCTTGGTACTTTCTCTTCGCTGTGCTCCAGAGCATCAGTATCTCCTGGAAGAGAACTTTTACACACAACTGGTGCCCTGACTTTTGTGGTTGCCACCTAGGGAATGCCTCTTGATATCCTGGCTCTGGAAGCCAAAAGAGCTTGTGTTCCTAGTCTGATAGGACTGTAATAATTGGTGTCACACAGAAAGGGACTCATAACCTTCTCTGATGATCCATTTTTTATGACTGCTGCCAGGGGACACCTCTATATCACCTGGCTCTGGTGGCCAGTGGGGCTTATGCTTGTGGGCCCCACAGGACTATAATCGAAGGAAAAATCATTCTTAAGCAGTTATCACCCAGAGGGCACAGCAAGAGGCAACAGACTCAGAATCTCAGTCTTTTAGTGAAGGAGGCCTATTAGCTAATCATCATGACTGTGACCTGAGGGACAGGCTTCTAGTTAAACACACATCTAGAGGCTGACTATAATCCTTTCCAGAGACCTTGGAAGGTGGGCACTATCTTCACACCTTCTGCCATGCTCCAAGATGCAAATGTCTCCTGGAGGGGAGATTTACATTCATCTGGTACCCTGGTTTTTGTGGCTGCCACCCAGGGTATGCCTCTTGATCACCTGGCTCTCGTGGCCAGGGAGGCTTGCATTCCTGGGTCCTATAAGACTGTGGCAAATGGAGAGGCTGTTCTTGGAAGGCTACTACCCCTTGGACACTGCACAGACAGTGGACTGAGGCACACTCTCCAGTCTTTCTGTGAAGGAGGCCTCTTTGCTTGTCCTGGAGCTTTGGCCTGAGGGGCAGACTTCAGGTTTGGCACACATTTACTGGCCTACATAACTGCTCTCAAGGAAATATAGGCTATGGATGACATCTTGGTGCTTTCCCTCTACCTTGCTCCAGCTCACCAGTATCAACCAGAAAAGAGCTTATCCAATGTGTGGAGCCCTGATTTCTGTGACTGCTGTTCAGAGGAAACCTCCAGATTGCCTGGCTCTGGTGGCCAGTGAAGCTTATGCTTGCAGTCTAATAGGACTGTATATATTTGCATAATTTTAAAAGCTGATGCCTGAGGGTCTGGCTTCAAGTCAGCCTGAACCTAGGTGCTGAGATCTTCCACTTTGGGACACTGAGGGGTCTTGGCACATCCTCAGTTACTGGGAACTATTAAAAATATAATAGACTGCTTGGGAAATAGAGATCTGAGAGAAAAATGGAAGCTGAGGCAGGATTGAATGCCAAGATTCATCTACATGAGGCCACTCCTTTAAGACTAGAGGAGGCAATTTCTTCATCTACTGTATAGAAACCAACACAGAGTGTCAAGCAAAATGAAGAAACAGAGGAATACATTCCAAATGAAAGAATAAGATTGAAACTAGAAAAAAAAGGCTTAATGAAATGGAGATAAGTAATTTACCTGATAAAGAGTTCAAAGTAATCGTCATAAAGAGGCTCATGGAACTAATGAGAAGAATGGATGAACACAACGATAGCTTCAAAAAGATGTGGAAAATATAAGAAAGTATTAAATAGAAGTGACAGAACTGAACAATACAATAACTGAACAGAAAAATACACTACTAGGGTGCAACAGCACACTAGATGAACCAGAAGAAAAGATCAGCCAACTGAAAGATGAGGCAGTGGCACTCAACCAATCAAAGCAGAAGAAAGAAAAAAGAATGAAAAAAAGTGAATATAGCTTAAGAGACATATGGGACAACATCAAATGGACTAATATTCACATCATAGTGCTCCCAGAAGGAGAAGAGAGAGAGAAAGGGAAAACACCTTATTCAAATAGCTGAAAACTTCCCTAACCTGGGCAAGGAAACAGACACTGAGATACTGGAAGCCCAAGGAGTTCCAAATAAGAAGAAATCAAAGAGACCTACGCCAAGACACATTATAATTAAAATGTCAAAAGTTAAAAGACAAGAAGAGAATATTAAAAACAGCAAGAGAAAAACAACTTGTTATGTACAAGGGAATCCCCATAAAACTAGAAGCAGATTTTTAAGTAGAAATTTTTCAGGCTAAAAGGAAGTGGCACAATATCTTCAAAGTGCTGAACGAAAAAAATCACCAACCAAGAATACTCTACCTGGCAAAGTTATTATTCAGAAGTGAAGGAGAGATAAAGATTTTTCCAGACAAGCAAAAGCTAAGGATGTTCATTACCACTAAACTAGCCTTACAAGAAATGTTGAAAGGACTTCTTTAAGCTGAAAAAAAAAAAACACTAATTAGAAACAAGAACACATATGAAAGAATAAATCTCACTGGAAAGGTAAATATATAGTAATGGTAGTGGATTAACCACTTATAAAGCTAGTATAAAGGTTAAAAGACAGAAGTAGTAAAAATAACTACAATTAGCAATAATTAGTGAAAGTAAACACAAGGTAAAAAGATGTAAAATGTGACATCTAAAACCTAAAATGTGTAGTGACATCAGCATCATGACAGAGTGAGTTCCTTTGTCTCTCCTTCTAAGTTACAACTAAATGGACATCCATTAACCAACAGAGGATTCCCTACACTGCACAATAGGATGCCTGAGAGATCCATGAAACTATACATATGAAGGTGGGTGACCTGGACCCCTGGGAAGCAGTGGAACTAGGTGAATGGCCTTAAATGAAACACTAGGAGAGATGGACTTAACAGATATATATAGAACATATCATCCAAAACAGCAGAATACACATTCTTCTCAAGTGCATATGGAACATTCTGAAAGATAGACTATATGTTTGGAAACAAGGCAAGCCTCAATAAATTTAAGGAGATTGAAATCATATCAATCACACTGTTTTGACTACAATTCTATGAAGCTAGAAATCAACTACAAGAAAAAAGCTCAGAAAGTGACAAATATGTGGAAGCTAAAAAACATGCTACTGAACAACCATTGGATCAATGAAGAAATCAAAGGAGAAATAAAAAAATACCTGGAGACAAATGAAAACGAAAACACAACCTACCAATTCTTATGGGATGCAACAAAAGTGGTAGTAAGGGAAATTTATAGCAATACAGGCCTAACTCAACAAACAAGAAAAAGTTTAAGTAATCTTAAACTACACCTAAGAGAACTAGAGAAAGAACAAACAAAGCCCAAAGTCAGAAGAAGGAGGGAAATAATAAAAAGATTTTATACCTATCCTTCTCAAACTATTCAGAAAAATTGAAGAGGACAGGATGCTTCCTAATTCATTCCACAATCACCCTGATAGCAAAACCAGGCAAGGACAGCACAAAGAAGGAAAATTACAGGCCAATATCACTGATGAACCTAGATTAAAAAACCTTCAACAAAATATTAGCAAATTAAACATGACAGTACATTAAAGGATCTTACATCATGATCAAGTGGGATTTATTCCAGGGATGTAGGGATGGTTCAACATCTGCAAATCAATCAATGTGATACACAACATTAACAAAATGAAGAATAAAAATCACACAATCATCTCAATAGATTCAGAGAAAACATTTGACAAGATCCGACATCCATTTATCATAATATCTCTGAATAAAATGGGTATAGAAGGAAAGTACCTCAACATAATAAAGGGCATATATGACAAACCCACAGCAGACATCATACTTAACTTTGAAAAATTGAAAGCCGTCCATCTGAGAACAGGAACAAGACAAGTGTGCCCACTCTCACCACTCTTGTTCACCATAGTACTGGAAGTTTGGGCCAGAGAATTAGACAAGAAAAAGAAATAAAAGGGATCCAAATTGCAAATGAAGAAGTAAAAGTGTCACTGTTCGTGGATGATATGATTCCATATACAGAAAATCCCAAAGAAGCCACCAGAAAGCTATAAGAGATAATCAACAAGTAAAACAAAAGTTAAGGGTACAAAATTGACACAAAAAAATCAGCTGCATTTCTATACACTAATAATGAACTAGTAGAAAGAGAAGTCAGAAATAATCCCATTTACAATCACAACAAAAAGAATAAAATACCTAAGAATAAATTTGACCAAGGAGGTGAAAGACCTATACACGCTAAACTATAAGACATTATTGAGAGAATCAAAGAAGACATAAAGACATGAAAGGATATTACACACTCATGGATTGGGAAAATAGACATAGATAAAATGTCCATATTATGTCAGGCAATCTACAAATTCAATGCAATCCCAATCACAATCCCAATGACATTCTTCATAGAAATAGAACAAAGAATCCTAAAATTTATATGGAACAACAAAAGATGCCAAATAGCCAAAGCAATTCTGAGAATAAAGAACAAAACTGGAGGCATCACAATCCCTGACTTCAAAATATTCTACAAAGCAGTACTAATCAAACCGGCATGTGACTGGCAGAAAAACAGACACACAGATTAATAGAACAGAATTGAAAACCCAGAAAAAACCCCACACATCCATGGACAGCTCATCTTTGACAAAGGAGCCAAGAACATCCAATGGAGAAAGGAAAGTGTCTTCAACAAATGGTGTTGGGAAAACTGGACAGCCAAATGCAAAACAATGAAAGTAGACCATTATCTTACATGACAAGAAAAATTAACTCAAAATGGATTAAAGATTTGATTGTAAGACCTGAAAACATAAAACTCCTAGAAGATAATATAGGCAGTACACACTTTGACATCAGTCTTAGCAACATCTGTTTGAATACCATGTCTACTCAGGCAAGGGAAACACAGGAAAAAATAAACAAATGGGGCTACATCAGATTAAAACACTTATGCAAGGTAAAGGAAGCCATGAAGAAAATGGAAATACAACCCACCGACTGGGAGAAAAATATTTGCAAATCATATATTTGGCAAGGGGTTAATTTCCAAAATATATAAAGAACTCATACAACTCAATAACAACAAAAATACCTGATCAAAAAATGGGCAGAGGACCTGAACAGGCATTTTGCCAAAGAAGATGTACAGATGGCCAGCAAGAACATGAAAAGATGTTCAACATCAATAATCATCAGGGAAATACAAATCAAAACTACAATGAGATATCACCTCACACTTGTCTGAATTACTATGATTAATAAGTCAAGAAATAACAAATGTTGGAGAGGATGTTGGGAAAAGGGAACCCTCATGCACTACTGGTGGGAATGCATACTGGTGCAACCACTATGGAAAACAGTATGTAGATTTCTCAAAAAATTAAAAATAGAAATACCATATGACCCAGCTATCCCACTGGATACTTTTCCATAGAACATGAAAACAACTATTCAAAGAGATTTATGCATCCATATGTTTATTGTAGCATTATTCACAATGGCCAAGATGTAGAAGCCACTCAAGTGCCAATCAATTGGTGAATGGATGAAGAAGATGTGGTATATATACACAATGGCATACTACTCAGCCATAAAAAAAGACAAAATTGTGCTATTTTCAACAACATGGATGGACTTTGAGGGCATTATGCTAAGTAAAATAAGCCAGACAGAGAAAGACGAACACTGTATGATTTTAGTTATATGTGGAAGATAAACGCATGGATTAAGGGAAGAGATTAGTGGTTACCAGAGGGGAAGGAGATGAGAGGAGGGCAAAAGAGGTTAAGAGGCACTTATGTATGGTGATGGATAAAAAGTAGACTATTGGTGGTGAACACAATGCAGTATATACAGAAACTCATATATAATAAGGTACACCTAAAATGTACACAATGTTATAAGCCAATATGAGCTCAATAAAATAGCTTAAAAAAAAGAAAACAAAAATTGTGTGGGAGAGTAATAATGTTGAGCTTTACAATGAGATCAAACTTAAATTGTTATCAATGTAAAATAGACTACTATAGATATGAGCTGTCATATGTAAACATCATGGTAAACACAAAGCAAAAACCTGTTGTAAAGACACAAAAGATAAAGAGAAAGGAATATAGGCAGACTGCTAATGAAAGTCATCAAATCACAAAGCAACAGGGCAAGAGAAGAAAAGAGAAATTACAAAAACAGCCAGAAAACAATGAAAAAAATGGCAATAAATACATGCCTATCAGTAATTACACTAAATGTAAATGGATTACAATCTCCAATCAAAAGATATCAGGTGGCTGAATGGATAAAAGAGCAAGATCCATCTAAATGCTTCCTGCAAGAGAATCACTTTATATGTAAGGAGTTCACTTTCACATACGGAAAGTGAAGGGATAGAAAAAATATTCCATGCAAAGGGAAACCAAAAGAAAGTTTTAGTAGCTATACTTACATCAGACAAAATAGACTTTAAAACAAAGACTGTAATAAGAGACAAAGAAAGGCATTACATAATGATAAATGGATAAATGCAACAAAAAGATATAGCATTTTTAAATATTTATGCACTCAACACAGGAGTACCTAAATATATAAAGCAATTATTAAAAGAGATAAAGGGAGAAATATATAGCAATACAATAATAGTAGAGTATTTTAGTACCCCACTTACATCAATGGATAGATCATCCAGATGGAAAATCAATAAGGAAGCACTGGCCTTAAAGGACATGATATATCAGATGGACTTAAAAGATAGTTACAGAACATTTCATCAAAAAGATAGAAAACACATTCTTCTCAAGTGCACATGGGGTATTTTCCAAGATAGATCATATGTTAGGCCACAAAACAAGTCAATAAATTTAAGATTGAAATTATATCAAGCATCTTTTCTATAAAACTAGAAATTAATTACATGAAGACAGCTGGAAAATTCACAAATGTGGAGATTAAACAACGTTCTACTGAACAACCAATGGGTCAAAGGAGAAATCAAAAAATACCTTGAGATAAATGAAAATGGAAATGTAGCATAGCAAAATTTATGAGAAGCTGCAAAAGCAGTTCTAAGAGGGAAGTTGATCCCAGTAAACGCCTATCTCAAGAAACAAAACAAGTCTCTAATAAACCACCTAACTTCACTTTTTAAGGAACCAGAAAAAGAAGAACGAACAAACCCCAAAGTTAGTAGAAGGAAGGAAATAAAGATTAGAGCAGAAATAAATGAAATAGAGAATAAAAAGCTAATAAAAAAGATCAATGAAACTAAGAGCTTGTTCTTTGAAAAGATAAACAAAATTGACAAAGCTTTAGCTAGACTTACCAAGAGAAAGAGAGGACTCAAATAAATGAAACCAGAAATGAAATAGGAAATATTGCAATTGATACCACAGAAATCAAAGGACTATAAGAGACTACTATGAAATTTATAAGCTAACAAATTGGACAACCAAGAAGAAATGGATAAATTCCTAGAAACATAAACCTGAGTTGAAGAATCATGAAGAGTGAATCATGATGAAATAGAAAATGTGAATAGACTAACAGAGTAAGGAGATTGAATTAGTGATCAAAACTGTTTCAACAAACAAAAGCCCAGAACCAGATGGTTTCAATAGTGAATTCTGCAAAACATTCAAAGAAAAATTAATATCAATACTTCTCAAACTCTTCCAAAATAATAGAAGAAAAGGAAATTCTTCCAAACTCATTTTATGAGGCCAGCATTACCCTGATACCAAAACCAGACAAGAATGCCACAAGAAAAAAAAAACAACTACAGGCTAATATCCATGATGAACATAAATGCAAAAATCTTCAACAAAATGTTAGCAAAACAAATTCAACAGTACATTAAAAGGATCATACACTATGATCAAGTGGGATTTATTTCAGGGATGCCAGGATGGTTCAACATCTGCAAATCAGTCAATGTGATATACCACATTAACAAAATAAAAAGTATAAAAATTTTATGATCACCTCAATAAATGCAGATGCAGAGCAAAATTCAACATCTATTTATGATAAAAATTTGCGACTATGTGTGTGTAGAGGGAATGTACTTCAACATAATAAAGGCCATGTATGACAAACTTACAGATAACATACTCATCAGTGATAAGCTGAAAGCTTTTCCTCTAAGATTGGAAACAAGGCAATGATGCCCACTCTTGCCACTTTATTTTGACATAGTATTGGAAGTCCTGGCCAGAACAATTATGCAAGAAAAAGAAAGAAAAGGCATCCAAATTGGAAAGGAAGAAGGAAAATTGTCACTATTTGCAGGTGACATAACATTATATATAGAAAACCCTAAACTATCTAAAAAAAAACTGTTAGAACTGATAAACAAATCCAGTAAATTTGCAAGATACAAAATCAACGTGTGAAAATCTTTTTCATTTCTGTACAATATTAATAAGTATAGAAAGAGAAATTAAGAAAACAATCCTATTTACAATTGCATCAAAAAGAATAAAATACCCAGGAATAAATTTTATCACAGAGGTGAAAGACATAGATATTGAAAACCAGGAGACATTAATGAAAGAAATTGAAGAAGAAACAAGTAAATGGAAAGATATTCCATGCTCATCAATTGGAAGAATTAACATTGTTAAAATGTTCACACTATGCAAAGCAATGTACAGATTCAATGCAATTCTTATCAAAATTCCAATGGGATTTTGCACAGAAGTAGAAAAAAATCCTGAAATTTGTATGGAACCATAAAAGACTTCAAATAGTCAAAACAATCTTCAGAAAGAAGAACAAAGCTCGAGGCATCAAGCCCCATGATTTCAAACTGTATTACAAAGATACAGTAATCAAAACAGTATGGTATTGGAATAAAAACAGACATATAGATCAATGGAACAGAATAGAAATCTCAGAAATAAACCTACACATATATAGTCAATTAATTTGTGACAAAGAAACCAAGAATATACAATGAGGGAAAGACAGTATCATCAATAAATGGTGCTCGGAAAATTAGATAGCCACATGCAAAAGAATGAAACTGGTCCACTATCTTACACCATACACAAAAATTAACTCAAAATGGATAAAGACTTGAACATAAGTCATGAAACCATACAACTCGTAAAAGAAAACCTAGGCAGTAAGCTCCCTGACATAGGTCTTGTTGACGATTTTTTGAATCTGACACCAAAGCAAAAGAAAAATAAAGTGGGACTACATCAAACTAACAAGCTTTTGTACAGCAAAGGAAACAATAAAACGAAAAGGCAGCCTACAGAATGGGAAGAATATTTGTAAATCATGTGTTTAATAAGGGGCTAATATCTAAAATATATAAAGAACTCCAAGACCTCAATAACAAAAAAAGTCTGATTAAAAATTGGGCAGAAGATTTGAATAGACATTTTTCCAAAGAAGATATACAAATGACCAACAGGTGAATGAAAAGATGTTCTACATCATCAATTATCAGGCAAATGTAAATCAAAACCACAAGGGGATATCACTTCACACCTGTTAGAATGGTTAACCCTCACAATGGTGGTGTCAGAGATAAACAAATAGGGAGCAGGATCTCCTCCAACTGGTAACTAGTCTCCCTTAGCAGAGTTAGCGAATACCACATGGGAAGCCTGGACATGTACTTCCATCTGGCAATATTAAGGTGCTCCTCCGACTCTTCACTGGGTTGTATCAGAGGAGGCTTACTGGAGGATTAAGAATTACACCATCATCTGACAGTAATAAAGCCACAATACCACACCATCAGGAGAGGCCATATGATTAGATGAACTACTCCTGCCTGACAGTAGCAAGCAGCCCCCTCACCCTGAGGTATCAATGGAAGATGACTGGGGAAGCTGGACTGCCACATAAACCTGGCAAATAAGACTCTGCTTCCATTCCTCTCCCATAGTGGTGTCGGATGAAATCAGCTAAAACAGAAAGTTTAAATAAGATCCAGAGTCTCACAACATTATATGAGAATGTTCAGCTTTCAATTGAAAATAACTTAAGATACCAAGATTCAGGAAGATTTCAAATTGAATGAAAAAAATCCATAGATGCCAACACCAAGATGACAGACATGTTTGAATTGTCTGACAAAAACTTTAACACAGCTATGTAAAAACACTTCAATGGCAATTACAAACATGCTTGAAACAAATGAAAAATAGAAAGCATCAGCAAAGAAACAGAAAATCTCAGCAAAGAAATAGAAAATATAGAGAAGAATCTCATGTAAATTTTACAACTGGAGAATAAAATAACTGAAATAAAAAGGTAAGTGCATAGGTTTAACAGCAGAACAGAGAGGACAGAGGAAAGAAGTAGTGAACTTGTAGATAAACAACAGAAATCACCCAATATAAAAACCAGAGAAAACAGCCTGGAAAAAAAAATGAACAGAGCTTTAGGGACCCATGAGATTTTAATAAAATGTCTAACATTACTATCATCAGAATTCAGAAGCAGAGGAGAAAGAGAGCGGGGCTGAAAAAGTAATACAAGCAATAATGGCTGGAAACTTCCCAGATTTGGCAAAAGACATAAACCTTCAGATACAGGAAACTGAGAAAACCCCAAACAGAATAAACTCAAAAAATCCAGAGTAAGACACATCATATTTAAAGTTCTGAAAATTAAAGACAAAGACAAAATCTTGAAAGCCTCCAGAGAGGGGAAAAATAACCAAATCTTACCTAAAGGTGAAAAACATTTTGAGTGACAGAAGATTTCTTATCAGAAACCTTTGAAGATGAGAAGGAAATGGCACAATATTTTTCAAGTGCAGAGTGTAAAGAACTTTCAACCCACAATTATATACCCAGAGAAAATATTCTTCAGAAATTAAGGGAAAATACATTCTCAGATGAATGAAAACTAAGAGAATTTGTTACCAGCAGACCTACCCTAAAAGAATGGCTGAAAGAAGTTCTCTAAACAAAAAGGAAATGATAAATAAAAGTAACCTTGGAACATCAAGAAAGAAAACAAAGTAGTAAGCAAAAATATTTGTAAATAAAATATGCTTTCTTTCTACTCTTGAGTTTTCTAGACTACGTTTGTTGGTTGAAGCAATATTATACTACTAGTTGAGTGGTTCTAAATGTATGTAGATAAAACATTAAAGAAAGCTAAGTTATAAATTGGGGAGGGTAAAAAGACATAGAAAGAGGTAAGATTTGTATACTTCACTCAAAATGGTGAAATGATAACAAAAACTAACTTACGTATAGAATATACGTCATATGTATATACTACTATATGTATGATACAGTGCCAAAACCAGCCACTAAAATAATTTATATGAAAGTAGATACTCAAAAATATGAAAATAAATCAAAACGGCATTCTAAAAAATGTTTAAATAACTTAGAGGAAGAAAAAAAAGCAACCAGAGAAGGAAAAACAAAACAAATAATAAACAATAAAATGGCAGACAAATATTAACATATCTATAATTATATTAAATGTAAATAGTCTATGAGACAGAGATTAATAGTTAAAAGATAGAGATTGGCAGAATGGATTAGAAAACATAAGCCAACTATCTGATATCTTCAAGAAACTTACTTCAATGATAATGATACAGGCGAACTAAAAGTAAAAGGATGGAAAAAAGATGTATCATGCAAACATTAATCAAAGGAAAGCAGAAGTGGCTATTTAGTATCAGGTAAAGTAGACTTCGGAGCAAAGAATTCTCACAAACAGAGAGGGACATTATAGTTTAAAAATCCATTTTGTTTCTATACAACAGCAATGAACAATTCAAAAATTGAATTAACGAAAGCATCCTGTTTACAAAACATCGACAAAATAAAATACTAAGGAAAAATTTAACAAATTAAGTGAAAGTCTTGTACTCTGAAAATTACAAAACATTATTGAAATGAATTAAGAATTATCTAAATACATGAAATAAAGTCCCATATTCATTCACCAAAATACTTTATGTTAAGATAGCATTATTCCCAAATTGATCTACAGATTCAATGCAATCTCTAGTAAAATCCAAGCTGCTAGCTTTTTTGTAGAAATTGACAAGCTGATCCTAAAATGCCTATGGAAATGCAAGCAGTATAGAATAGCCAAAGCAATCTGAAGAAAGAAGAGTGAAGGGAAGGACTCACACTTCCCTGTTTCAGATCTTATTATAAATCTACAGTAATCAAACCAGTGTGGTACCGGCATAAAGCTAGACGCATAAACCAATGGGATCCAATTGAGAATCTAGAAATAAGGCCATACATATTTGCTCAACTGATTTTCACCAAGCGTTCTAAATTCATTCAATGGGGGAAAGGATCGTCTTTTCAAGAAATGGTGCTGCAACAATTGGATAGCCACATACAAAAGAATGATGTTGGATCCTACCTTACAAAATATACACAAGTTTACTCAAAATGTATCATAGATCTGAATGAAAGAGCTAAAATTATAAAACTCTTAGAAGAAAGCAGAAGAATAAGTCTTGATGACCTTGAGTTAGGCAATGGTTTCTTAAATACAATACCAAAGGCACAAACAACCACCCCAACAGCAAAAGACAAATGAAACCTTATCAAAATTAAAAACATTGCTGCAAATGATACCATCAAAAAGGTGAAAAGACAACACACAGATGGGAGAAAATATGCACAAAGATATATTAGATAAGGCAACTTTATCCAGAATATATGAAGAAATCTTGCAATTTAGTAATATAAAGACTAATAAACCAATTTAAAAATGGATTAAGGATCTGAAGATATTTCTCCAAAGATGATATAAAAATGCCAGCAAGCACGTTATAAAGATGCTCAACATCATTATCCATCAGGGGAAAGCAAATAAAAACCACAATGAGATAAAACTTCACACCCAATAGAATGTTCCAAATCAGAAAGACAGACAATAACAAGTGTTGACAAAGATGTGTAAAAGTTGGAACCATCATCCACTGCTGGTGGGAATGTAAAATGTAGCTGCTTTGTAAAATATCTGGCAGTTCCTCAAAATGTTAAACATAGAGTTACCATATGATCCAGAAATTTTACTCCTAAGTATATACCTAGGAGAAATTAAAACATATGTCCACTCAAATATTTGCATGCAAATGTCCAAAACAACATTATTTGTTTGTCAAAAAGGAAACAACCCAAAATTCCATTAACTGACAAGTGGTTAAACAGTGCGTGTGTGTGCATGCACACGCAGCAGCTATAAAAATGTATAAAGACCGTAAGAAGGAATGAGGTACTGATTCTTGCTACAAAATTGATGAACCTTAAAAACACTATGGTAAGTGATAGAAGCCACATATCACATGGTTCAGTTTATATGAAATGTACAAAATAGGTAAATCAGTAGAAATAGAAAATAGATTGGTGGTTGCCTAGAGCTGGGTGGGAGGGTAAAGATGACTGTTAATAGGTATAGTGTTTCTTTTTGGGGTGATGAAAACGTTTTAAAATTAGATTGTGATGATTGTACAACTCTGTGATGACAAATCTGTTAGTAATCTCATTGAATTGTACCCTTTTAATGGATAAATTTTACAATACTTGAATTATGTCTCCTTAATGGCGTTGAAATAAAATCAAAATTAAAAAAAGATCTTAAAAACTAGAGAACAATATTTGTGTATAGTTCTTTTTGTCATTATCCTTATTCCGTTTAATCATGATACTGTTTTCCAATATTACTTAGATTCTTTACTTCTCCACTCCCTTCATTGTGGTTATATTACTCATTGGTAGCACAATTAATTTCTTCTTTTACCATTTATATCCCATCTTGGGTTCCCCCACATTCTGGTTGATTTCAATCCTTTATCTACTTTTGGTATTTTTGAAATGTTAACATTTTTCTGAAAGTCAATACTATATACAAAGTTATCCTCAGAGATGCATCACTAACCTCCACCTAATCCCTTCAAACATTTTCACCTTCCCCAATACTTCCATCCCATTCTCACTTCGCCCACATTAGGTAACTCATCTCTTTAGTTTCTGGCTTGTCCTTCCTGTATTTCCTCTTGCATAAAGTGACAGATATGTGTATATTTCCTTATAAATCTTCCTTATGAAATTTAGCATATCTTGGATACTCTCTGGATGTTGCCTTTTTCACTTAACAACATATTCTGGAAACTCCTCGGTCAGTATATGTTCATAGAGCTATTTTTCATTCATATTTTACAGCTGCATATTAATCCATTTTGAAGATATACCAAAGTTTATTCAACCACTCCTCCATGTATCTTTTCCTCATATTTTAGAATTACAATGTTGCAAAGAATAACTTTGTGCATATGTATTTTCATAACATTGAATGTATATTTTCAGGGAAAATTCCTATAAATGAAATTGCTGGCTGAAAGGCTAAGCACATATGAAATTTTCTTAAATATTGCCAAATTCCCCTCCTGAAATGCTGTACTTGTTTCCTTTCCCATCAACAGCATATGAAAGTGCTGTTTTCACACAACTTCACCAACAGAATTTGTTAAAGGTTTTAAATTTTCACCAGTCTGATATGTAATAAATGGTATTTCAGTGTTGTTTTAGTTTGCATTTCTCTAAATATGAGTGAACTTGAACATATTTTCATATATTTAAGAGCAGTTTTCTTTTTGCGTGAATTGTATATTTACTTTTTTCCTATTTTTAAATCTGCTTCCTGATTATTTATCTCAAAATTTATTTGTTTATATATCATTAGCCCATGTGATCTATTTTAAATGTGCTTTAGAATCATTTAATTGAAACAAAAATGAAGATATTAAATTACACTATAAATTCTAATTCTCAAAAATAAATATTATTTATAAGGATTAATGAGGGTATATAATTATTTACAGTTAAGTGAATTTGGTATGATGAAAAAATTAGGATGTAAAATTGTTTCTAAGTCTTCTTAGAGTAAAAGGAGACAGGATAGGTTTGGCAACAAATGGTTTTAGTGTGATAAGGGACTTAAAATAATTTACTATATCTCAATATATTTTCAGTATTAAAGTATAATCTTTCAGTAGCAAATGTCTTTCTCTGTAATGTTTTCTGCACTTAGAAATTCAGTTTTATATACTAGAATTACTGAATCATGAAGCTGAGGTCCCACTAGAAATCATCACATTCTATGTCTTCAAATACCATATTTTGAACATTCTAGACATGGAATTCTTTTCTCCAATTTTAAACATTTACAGAGGAGGTAATTGCCCTTCTTTGAGAGTAGCATTTTGTAAAGTGTATCACAGCCTTTATAGTCAGGATTTTGTTTTAATTTAGGGAAACTTCAAAAAATTGTGTCAAAATACTTAATGCTTTAGAAATTGTGCTCTAGCTCCATCATTTTATATTACAATTAAGAATATTCAGAATCTTTAGGTCTTCTCTATAAGAATTATTGCCCGCTGCTTTATTCATTATGGTAGCTATCTCCTGGACAATTTTCAAGTCTATAACGTTTCTTTTCTAACATTCCATTTGTGGAGAATTTCACAAAATGACTAAACCCAATCTTCCTGGAATTACCTGCTTAGTATTTAGTTGTAAACTCTACCAGAAGTTCTAAATAGTGTTTATGGGAGAATAGATGGGATAATAACTTTTCATGTGGAGAATAGTTTGTGGAGAAAGAGAGGTCACAGATCAGAAACTTTAAAGGATCTAGCATAATGCTAATTGAATCTAAGAGAAAATAAATTGTTTTCAATATCAATGTGTTCTCCCCTTCATTGTGAAATAGATCCAGAGCTTTCAAAGTTAAGAGAAGAATGTTTGTATTTCCAAGCTATGCTGTATATTGTGCCCCATGCCCCATGTACCTTGCCTAGCTCACACTTACTAGTACTTTCTTTTATTTGTCCTGAAAATTATTGTTTAATAAAATTTCAAGAGAATGATCCAATGACCTGGAACATGTATATTGGTGAATAGTACGTGTTCAGTCTATTGAACATTTCCTTTTTGTTTTTTTTAGTAAGGCAAAATTACATACAGTAAAATGCACAGATTTTACGTTCAACAAGTCTTGACAAATGTATACACCTATGTTCGTAACACCCCAGGGAAACATTTCCTTTACTCCCCAAATTTTCTTGTGCCCCTTTCCAGTTAATTTTCCCCTCCACAAAAGCAATCATTCTTCTGATTTCTATCACCATGGATTAATTTTTCCCATTTTTGACTTGTTCATCTTTTTCATAATTCTGTGATTTTATAAACTCCAATTCAATTTATTAAACACTTATTGAGTCTTTTCATGAAAAGCAGTACCAACACAATGTTTGTTCTTATCTCCTCTGTGTTATACCCTTGATCCTTGTGGCTTCCCTGTACCCACTTAATCACATTATGTTTTGGACGCAGAAGAACAATAACCAAAACAGCACACTTTGTAGTTGTTGATGAATTTGTGTGATAGGAGGAGGATGCTTTATGTTTTTTTAATGCAAAACCTTTTTACTGCTGTCCATTGTGTTGGCCCTATTTAGACTGTAGGAACATATTTGACTGGTGTCCACAGTGATCTCTAGATCTGTATAATTGAGTGATAGAATTCCAAACATGAAAGATACATATGTTTAAATACATAAAAGATGAAGGTATTTTTTAATGGTAGAAAATACAAAACTAGGTTGGTATAAAAGCATTCATTGCTTGATGAACTAGAAATGATGAGAAAAATCATAAGGATTTCCTAAACACAATCAGAGCAGTTTGTATCTTTAAAGTTACTGTTTAAAAATATCCAGCCCGGTGGCACAGCAGTTAAGTTCGCACGTTCTGCTTTGGTGGCCTGGGGTTCACTGGTTCGGATCCCGGGTGTGGACCTACGCACCACTTGGCATGCCATGTTGTGGCAGGTGTCCCACATATAAAGTAGAGGAAGACGGACATGGATGTTAGCTCAGGGCCAATCTTCCTCAGCAAAAAGAGGACGATTAGGGGCAGATGTTAGCTCAGGGCTAATCTTCCTCCAAAAAAAAAAAAAAGAAAAAGAAAAAATATCCTACAACTAAAAATACTACTCTTTGTGAACCATCAAAGATAAAATACAATAAATCCATGAAATATGTCAGCTGGTTAAGTCAAATATTGCTTTAGTTTGTGTGAGTAGCCGTATTGTCAGTTAAATTCATACATGTTCTGAGGCAATATCTTTGAAAATATTCATATAGTCTTTCAGAAAAAAGCTCTCACGTGGTTTTAGGGCTTGATGCCTACCCTCAAGTTGTTTATAATCCTGGTAGAGAAGACTTCTGAATATTCAATGCATATCAGTAGACAAAGATGAATAAAATAATTATAAATATTATGAACAGGGCAATGATTTTCTTGCTTAGCAATTTCTAGAACAAATGATGCTATTCTTGAAAAACTTTGAGGACAATATGGACCTGATACTCCTTTCTAAAGTAAAGAATGATGTTGCATGACAATGGGGTTATAGTAGCATTCCTTATGCTGGAATTTGCTTAGTGAAAGGCATGGGGTAGGATAATAAAGAATATAACATGAAACATTGGATTTAGGTACTTGTTAAGAATTTTATTGGAGCTTGGCAAATTGTCAGTAAACTATAGTAGAAGTTGGTTCTAGAAGAAAGATAGCCTTTAGAAAATTTGGCTCCTTAGTGATATCATAAAACCCAAGGTGCTTGTAATTTTTTAAAAATTTTATTGAGGTCATAATAGTTTATAACTGTGAAATTTCAGTTGTACATTATTATTTGTTAGTCACCATATATTTGCGCCCCTTTACCCCTTATGCCAAACCCCCAAAACACTTCCCTTCTGGTAACCACTAATCTGTTCTCATTGTCCATGTATTTGTTTATCTTCCACATATGAGTGAAATCATACGGTTTTTGTCTTTCTCTGTCTGGCTTATTTTGCTTAACATAATACCCTCGAGGTCCATCCTTGTTGTTGCAAATGGGAAGATTTTGTCTTTTTTTGTGGCTGAGGAGTATTCTGTTGTATATACACCACATCTTCTTTATCCATTCATCAGTTGATGGGCATTTGGGTTACTTCCACGTCTTGGCTATTGTGAATAATACTGCAATGATCATAGGTGTGTTTAAGTCTCTTTGAATTGTTGATTTCAGGTTCTCTGGATAAATACTCAGTCATGGGAAAGCTGGGTCACATGGTAATCCTATTTTCAATTTTTTGGGAAATCTCCATACTGTTTTCCACAGTGACTGCACCAGTTTACACTCCCAGGAGCAGTGTATGAGGGTTCCCTTTTCTCCATATCCTCTCCAACATTTGTTATTTTTTGTCTTGGTGATTATAGCCATTCTAATGGATGTAAGGTGATATCTCAATGTAGTTTTGATTTGCAGTTCCCAGATGATTAGTGATGTTGAACATCTTTTCATGTGCCTGTTGGCCATCTGTATATCTTCTTTGGAAAAATGTCTGTTCATATCCTCTGCCCACTTTTTGATCTGGTTGTTTTTGTTCTTGTTGCTGAGTTGTGTGAATTCTTTATATATTTTGGAGATTAACCTCTCATCAGATATATGATTTGCAAATATTTTCTACCAGTTAGTGGGTTGTGTTTTCATTTTGGCCTGGTTTCCTTTGCCTTGCAGAAGCTCTTTAGTCTGATGAAGTTGCATTTGTTTATTTTTTCTTTTATTTCCTTTGCCAGAGTAGATATGGTATTAGAAAAGATCCTTCTAAGACTGATGTCAAAGAGTGTACTGCCTATAGTTTCTGTTAGGAGTTTTATGGTTTCATGTCTTAACTTCAAGTCTTTAATATATTTTCAGTTAATTTTTGTATGTGGTGAAAGATAATGGTTTACTCTCATTCTTTTGCATTTGGCTGTCCAGTTTTCCCAACACCATTTATTGAAGAGACTTTCCTTTCTCCATTATATACTCTTAGCTCCATTGTCTAAGATTAGCTGTCCATAGATGTGTGGCTTTATTTCTGGGCTTTCAATTCTGTTCCATCGATCTGTGGGTCTGTTTTTGTACCAGTACCATGTTGTTTTGATTACTTATAGCTTTGTAGTATATTTTGAAGTCAGGGATTGTGATGCCTCCAGCTTTGCTCTTTTTTCTCAGGATTGCTTTAGCTATTCAGAGTCTTTTGTTGGCCCATATGAATTTTAGGATTCTTTGCTCTATTTCCATGAAGAATGTCACTGGGGTTCTGGTTGGGATTGCACTGAATCTGTAGACTGCTTTATGTAGTACGGATATTTTAACTATGTTTATTCTTCCATTTCATATGCATGAAATATCTTTCCATTTCTTTATGTTATCATTGATTTCTTTCAACAATGTCTTATAATTTTCATTGTATAGGTCTTTCACCTCCTTGGTTAAATTTATTCCTGGATATTTTATTCTTTGTGTTGCAGTTGTAAATGGGAATTTACTCTTGAGTTCTCTTTCTATTAGTTTGCTATTAGAGTATAGAAATACAACTGATTTTTGTAAGTTGATTTTGTACCCTGCAACTTTGCTATAGTTGTTGATTATTTCTAATACTTTTCCAATGAATTTTTAGGGGTTTCTATATATAAAATCATGTCATTTGCAAACAGCAAGAGTCTCACTTCTTCATTGCCAATTCGGATACCTTTTGGTTTTTTTCCTGCCTAATTCCTGTGACCAAAACCTCCAGTACTATGTTGAATAAGAGTAGTGAGAGTGGACACCATTGTCTTGTTCCTGTTCTCAAAGGGATGGCTTTCATTTTTTTCCCCACTGAGTACTATGTTGGCTGTGTGTTTGTCATATATGGCCTTATTATGTTGAGCTAATTTCCTTCTATACCCAATTTATTCAGAGTTTTTGTCATGAATGTATTTTGGATCCTGTCAAATGCTTTCTCTGTGTCTGTTGAGATGATAATGTAAGTTTTATTCTTCATTTTGTTAATATAGTGTATCATATTGATTGATTTGCAGATGCTGAACCATCCCTGCATCCCTGATATAAATCCCACTTGATCATGGTGTAATTAATGTATTGCTATATTTGATTTGCCAATATTTTGTTGCATCTATTTTCATCATGATATTGGCATGTAATGTTCATTCTTTCTGTTGTCTTTGTCTGGCTTTGGGTTCAGGGTGATGTTGCCTTCATAGAATGTGTTAGGGAGTGTTCCATCTTCTTCACTTTTTAGAATATTTTGAGAAGGATAGATACTAAGTCTTCTTTGAATCTTTGGTAGAATTCTCCAGAGAAGCCATCTGGTCCTGGACTTTTACTTTTTGGTAAGCTTTTGATTCTTGTTTTAATCTCTTTACTTGTGATTGGTCTATTCACATTCTCAATTTCTTCTTGATTCAGTTTCGGGACGTTGTATAAGTCTAAGAATTTATCCATTTCTTCTAGATTGTCCAATTGTTGGCATGTATCTTTTCATAGTAGTCCCTTATAATCCTTTGTATTTCTGTGCTATCTGTCATAATTTCTCCTCTTTCATTTCTAATTTTATTTATTTGCGCATTCTCTATTTTTCTTAGTGAGTCTGGCTAAGGGTTTGTCAATTTTGTTTGCCTTCTCAAAGAACTAGCTCATGGTTTCATTGATCAATTCTACTGTTTTTTAGACTCTATTTCAGTTATTTCTGCTCTAATTTTTATTATTTCCCTCCTTCTACTGACTTTGGGCTTTATTCGTTCTTTTCCTAGTTTTCTTAGGTGTAGTTAAGATTGCTTATTCGAGATTTTTCTTGTTTGTTACATTGGGCCTGTAATGGTATGAATTTCTCTGTTAGGATCGCTTTTGCTGCATCCCTTATGAGTTGGTATGGTGTATTTTAATTTTAATTTGTCTTTAGGTATTTTTTGATTTCTCCTTTAATTTCTTCAATGATACATTGGTTGTCCCATAGCACGTTGTTTAGTCTCCACATCTCTGTCCCTTTCCTAGCTTTCTTCTTGTAGTTAATTTCTAGTTTCACAGCACTGTAGTTGGAAAAGATGCTTGATATTATTTCAATCTTCTTAAATTTATTGAGGCTTGCTTTGTTTGCCAATATATAGTCTATCCCTGAGAATGTTCCATGCACATTTTAGAAGAATGTATATTCTGCTGTTTTGAGATGAAGTGTTCTATATATATCTACTAAGTCCATCTGGTCTAGTTTTTCATTTAATTCCATTATTTCCTTGTTGACTTTCTGTATGGATGATATATCCATAGATGTAAGTGGGGTGTTAATATCCCTTACTATTATTGTGTTGCTGTTATTATCTCCTTTTAGGTCAGTTAATAGTTGCTTTATGTTCTTTGGTGCTCCTATGTTAGGTGCATATGTGTTTATAAGCATTATGTCCTCTTGGTGGAGTGCCCCATTTAGCATTATATATTGCTGCTCTTTGTCTCTCATTGCCCTATTTTGAAGTCTACTTTGTCTGATATAAGTATGGCAACACCTGCTTTCTTTTGTTAGCCTTTCCCTTGGAGTATCATCCTCCATCCCTTCACTCTGAGCCTGTGTTTGTCTTTAGAGCTGAGATGTGTTTCCTGGAGGCAGTATATGGTTGGGTCTTGTATTTTAATCCATCCAGCCACGCTGTGTCTTCTGATTGGACAATTTGATCCATTTACATTTAGAATGGTTATTATATGTGAGGGCTTAATGCTACCATTTTACCGCTTGTTTTCTAGTTTTTCTGTATTTCCCTTGTTCCTCATCCATGTATTTTGGACTGTCAATTCAATTTGGTTGTTCTCTATGATTGTTTACTCAATTTTGTCTTTATTTGTCATTGGTGTCTCTGTTCTGATTTTTTGTTTAGTGGTTACCATAATGTTTGTATCAAAGATCTTGTAGATTACATAGTCCATTTTCTGATAGCCTCTTATTTCCTTAGTCTAAGCAGCCTTCATCCCTTTCTTCTTCTCCTTCTAAGTTATTGTTGTCACAACTTATTCCATTTTGGGTTGTGAGTTTGTGGTTAAAATGAGGTGATTATATTTATTCTTGATGTTTTCTTTCCCTTTATCTTTAATGTTGTAATCAACTGTTTGCTAATCTGTTGTGATAGAGTTGCAATTTTATGATTTTTTTCTGCATATTTATCTCCTTGCTCAAGGACTGTGTAAACTCTTTCTTCCTTTTTTCAGGTGTGAGGACCTTCTTGATCATTTCTTGTATGGGGGGGTCTTATGGCCATGAACTCCCTCAGCTTTTATTTGTCTGGGAAAGTTTTTATTTCTCCATCATATCTGAGGGATACTTTTGCTGGATAAAATATTTTTGGCTGAAAGTTTTTGTCTTTCAGAATCTTGTATATATCATTCCACTCTTTCCTAGACTGTAAGGTTTCTGCTGAGAAATATGCTGAAAGCCTGATAGGGGTTCCTTTTTAGGTTATTTTCTTTTGACTTGTTTCCATTAATATTTTATCTTTGTCATTGACTTTTGCCAGTTTTACTAATAGATTCCTTGAAGAAGATCTTGTTACATTGATGTAATTAGGAGTTCTACTAGCTTCTTTCACTTGTAATTCCAGCCCCTTCTCCAAGTTTGGGAAGTTCTCAGCTATTATTTCCTTGAACAAGCTCTGTGCTCCTTTCTCCTCTTCTCCCTCTTGAATACCTATAATCCTTATGTTGCATTTCCTAATTGAGTTGGATATTTCTCAGAGAATTTCTTGATTTATTTTTAGGCTTTGCTCTCTCTCTTCCTCCATCTGAAGCATTCCTATATTTCCATCTTCTCAATTGCTAATTCAGTCTTTCATAATATCAGCTCTGTTATTAAAGGACTCCAGATTTTCTTTATCTCATTCATTGTGTTTTTCTTGTCCAAAATTTCTGATTGATTTTTCTTTATAGTTTCAATGTCTCTTGTTAAGAATTCCCTCTGGTCATTGATTTTTTTCCTAATTTCATTGAGCTATCTTTCTGAGTTTTCTTGTAACACATTGATTTTTTATGATAGCTATTTTGAATTCTCTGTCATTTATATTGTAAATTTCTGTGCCTTCAGGATTGATTTTTGGGTGTTTGTCTTTTTCCTTCAGTTCTTGAATATTAATATACCTCTTCATACAACTTGGAGTAGATTTGTGCCTTCACATTGTGATAGTATCTCATCTCAGGTTCCACTTGCCACCATTGGTGGATATTAGGAGCTGTTTATTCTGAGCCCACCACAATCCCTGGCAGCTGTTGACCATCCAAGCCTGGGCCACTCCTTGGAACTGCAGTGGCACTGAGGGCTGTCCCACCAAATGGGAAAGTGATCAAGCAGGGGCTCAGGGCTGCCACCACCTGCTCCCACATTCCTGCTAAGGCATGCTACCACCTTTGGGGCCACAGCAGTACTATGGACACTCATGGCAGCCAGGAACTTGTTCACCTGTGCATGCAGTTCCACAGCTACCTCTTCCTAGGTCATGCTGGACATTGTGCTTGGTGGCCAGGACCTTCCCACTGGGTCTGAGCCTGGGCCACACCCTGGGACCATGGTAGCACTGTGGGCTCTCCCACTGGATGGGAAAGCTATCATGCTCAGGCTCAGGGCTGCCATCACCTGTTCCCTCAATTGTGCCAAGGCATGCTCCCAAGGTACTTGTTATTTTAGTATTTGTCTTAATCCCACATCATTGTTTTTACCTCTCAACCTTCACTAGATTAATTTCTGTGACATTTATAAAATGGCCTAATTGAAACTTGTGGATATAAAATCATATAATAGAAAATATAAAAGCACTGCATTTTCAAAAACATTGCTTTGCTTTTAGAATGAAACTGTTTCATTCTAAGCAAACAGGCCAAAAGTTTGTTAAAAGTGGCTTTGTAACTTGTCAGGACATGTATTTCCATTTTTAATGGGTAAGAAATATAGATAAAATATGAATAAAAACTTATTTAAGTAAAAATGTTGTAAATTTTTCTTTTGAAGGGAAGACAGCATGGTTGAATACTCCTATGAAAAAATGACTGCTACATATTATGAAAGGAATATCTTATTCAATCTTCCACTCCCCAGAAACACATACAAACAAACTTTTCATCACCCTACACCAAAAAACGTGGTCTTCCCTAGCTTTTACGTTTGTAGACTGTTCAAATTGTTGGTGAGGAATCATGTAATAGGTTGTCCTCCATGGGATAAGGTAGTTAATCTTTTCGTTAATGATTTACTGAGCCTTTCTTCTTATTAACTCTTATATGTATTGTGGCTTGGTTATCATACTAGGAAGCAGATTGTTATTGAATTATTATATTAAAATTGAATTAATGATACTAGATTTTTTTTATTTCCTTAACTTCTTCCTGTAAAATTTGCAACTTTGTATTTTGTTTCACGAGTTTTTAAAAACAGGTATCTAGCACCCTTATATACAGAAAAAAGAAAACGTGAGATAATAACCTTTTATGAACATCAGCATCTATTGTGTGCCAATACTTTTATTTGTCACAAAAAGTAACTCAGTTAATTCTCAAAATAACTATGTGATATGTGTTACAGAGTCCGTTACACAGAAGAGGAAACTGAGTCTCAGAGAGTTTAAAATAATTTGGTATCATGTAGCTAACAAGTGGTGGTGCCTAGATCAGACCTGCACTTGTATGATCCCAAAGATGATTCTATTTCTACTACAACATGCCACATTTAGAGATGTTATACTTTAAATATTAATGAGGTCAATCATTTATCTTCCTTAGGATGCTGTTAGTTGTGCTGGGGGGCACAGTGGTTGAATGCTATATTTTATTCCTTTTAAATTCTTACAGTTACATGCTTCAGAGATTCTGGGTAAAATTTACTCAAAATATTTTTTTGCCTCAGTAGAATTCATTTGATAAAAAAAACAATCTCACCTTGTTCTATTTTCTATCCTCTAAATATATCATCTTCTAGTGATGGCTGAGATGTTGAAAACTATATAAGAGCAGAGCATATAATTTTTAAGTACTAGAGTTAAACAATTTAGTAAAGACTTTATCCTAAAAATTGAGTACTCTTCCTGCTTACAAATGAACGCTTTGAGAGTGTTTTGAAATAATTTATGTCAGAGATTCATATGCTGAAAGGCTTTCATTCTATCTTGAAGCAAACTAGAGCAAAAGACCTAAAAATCGTGTGTGGGATTCTTATGCTTGTTATAAGCTCCCTCTTAAACAACCCTGTAAACTTTTTAGTTGATCTTGATGCAAGCCTTTCTGTCATGGCAAGACATAACTATCTTCTGAGCCAGGGACTGGCAAATTTTTCCTGCAAAGTCAGTAATTATTTTTGTCATTATGTGTCACACAGAATCTCTACTGAACTCTCACCATCTCCTTCTCCTCCTTTTCATTCTTTTCGTAATCCTTCAATAATGTAAGAAAAAATACCCTACATTCTTAGCTAATGAATCCTACAAAAAACAGACTGCTGGCATAATGAGGGCAAGGCTCTAGAGTGGTGACTTCTTTTTCTTTTGTTTTTTTTAAAATCATAAAGTAGTTGTACTTTCAGGAAAGCAACCATTCCCATGTCTAATTACTACTCGAAAGGACAGCTCAATATCAATCTGCCAAAATCAAAGTAATTGTTCAGAGTGAAAAACTTCCTATTAGTCTATAGTTGATTCTAAGCAAATACATGTAGTAAGTTGATATTTTCAGTTTTGTTGCTTTCTCATTCTAGCAGTCTTCTTAAGAGTCAGTACTACTTAAAATCAGACATACTGCAGGAGTCAATTTGAAGTTATTTTACTGTTGTGGAATACAACTTTTCATCCTCACTTTTGATATTTCTTAGGTTAAAAAAATTATTCTAAGTTCTTTATTGAAGAACTTTGGGGTTTCAAGGGAGTATTTGTTTACATAAATAGAACTAAAATTGCTACCTATGTTATGATAACATCTCTTGCTATCTCTGCATCACTGAGCTCTACCATTTTGAATTGAATTGAATTATTTATTTATTTATTTATTTTCGTGAGGAAGATTAGCCCTGAGCTAACATATGTTGCCAGTCTTCCCCTGTTTTGTATGTGGGATGCAGCAACAACATGGGTTGATGAGCAGTGTGTAGGTCCACGCCCAGGACTTGAACCCCCGGACCCTGGGCCACTGAAGCAGAGCACACGTACTTAATCACTATGCTACCAGGCTGGCCCCCAGAATTGAATTATTGAAGTTATACTTTTCACTAACACATCAGTCATTGTCCAGAGATTTCAACTTCACGAACTAAATTAACAGTCTGGTGTGGCTATAGCAACTCATATTGCAGTGATGCTTCGTCTGACGTAGAGTAGTAGTTTGCTGGATTCTCAAGATACACATCTGATCACATCACAGTCTTTAAAACATCTGTCTTCTTATTGCCTACCAATTAAAATTCCAACTTACTTTGTTAACTTTATTTTCTGCTACTGAAACTCGTCCATCTTGTGCTTGAGCCACACCAAACTACTCATCAATCCCCAAATATATTTTCTCTCTGCCTAAAATGCTCTTTCCTAATTTCCTCACATTAAAAAAAGTCTACCTATTTTTATTTCTATGGCATCATCTTACTGAACTAAATTTGGTGTTTAACATTGCCCAAGGGAAAAATGATATTTAATCAGTGAAGCTGTCCCTATACATGCCACAGACTTGAAAGAGGTAGATTTTAATAAAAGGCAATATTATATCTCAGCAGACGACACTTGTCATAGACATTTATTTTCTAGAATTTCTTAGGATAAGTAAGACATGTCAACTTCTGTGGTGGAGTGTTTTATGTAAATTCTACTTATAAAATCAAGAATTTGAAATAAATTGCCTTCAAAAGTTAGGGCCACATGGATAAACTATGACATTTAAATTTTATCTGATGAAATGGCAGGAAGTGGGAATTAGGTGATCATGATTATTTACACGAGAATGGAACATGGATTAACATCATCAGCATTTCCTAGGTAGAAGAACTCAGGATAATGCTGTATTTTCCAGAGATTTTTACATGCCTATGAATTTACAACTGAGGTAAACCTGGAATAGTGTGCAGAAGCATCTGTTAAAGATAAATCCCATTATATTTTCTCACAAGCCCCTTTGCCACTCTTAAACATCAGAATTTATTTGTAGAAAGCTGTGCTTCAAAAGTATTATTTAGGGGCTTCATTTAAAAAATTTAAAACTCTTTTGAGAAAGAACTGATCTGCAGTGTTAAAATTTTGTACAAGGTATTTGTACCACTAGGATAGGTATGCTAGAGAAAGTTGCTGACATACTTCTGAAATTACATGCAAAGAAACTATGATCTCACAAGGGGAAATTGATGCCATGCCATCTGTATAGCATCAGTAAGCCAATTTATTTAAAGCAAGAAATACCATTTTTGCTTTAAAGGAGGAATAAGCTAAAAGAACTTATCATCTAATGAAGCAGATTGTATTGAATCAGTGGACAACTGTAATCTAACATCTAATGGTAATATGAGAAATAGCAAAACGATAAGTACCTTTGAATAAGATATCTGGTATAGCAAAATATAGGTATATACTGTATCACTTACTGATTAAATTATTACCTTATTCAAGGAGGAAGGGAAGTTATTAATGCCAAATATTCCTGGTTGCTGTGTCAATATTTTGGCGGTTGTTTGACTTGAGATTCTGTAGTTATATGCAACAGTGATTTAAGTAGATGTTAGGCCAGAATAGTTTTTGCCACAAACAAGGTCTTTTGACACAGGTTGAATCATCTCTTGGCTATTTAACATGAACTACCAACATAAGTACTCAGATAAAGACCTTAAGGAAACATAAGGGATAGTTGTGCTCTGAAAATGTTAATATATATTCAAAGAGTGAAGAAAAAGTTTTACTCACTTCAGCCTTTAACATTTTGGCAACAGATTTTTAACAAGGAAACCAATTAGGTTATGGACAATTTAACATTACAAGCCATATTATATCCTTTTTGAAACCAGGAGGAATACAAATGAAATTACATTAAACTACAAGTGTGTAATTCACAAATAAAATGGGAACCTTTATTAGTATAATTTATAAATACTGAATTTGTATTTACCTTTAAAGAGAGTGATCAGATTCATGCTTTTATTTTCATATGAAATTATATGGTGCAGTATTACTCTAGTTACAAATGAGTCAAGGCACAATTTTATTACCTTGGAGCTACAACAAAGTCATCGTAGAGCTAAAATTCCAATTCTGACTTATTTATACATACCAATGAAAAGTGAATTTAGGGCCCACCCCATGGCCGAGTGGTTAAATTCGCGTGCTCCACTTTGGCGGCCCAGGATTTCACCGGTTCGGATCCTGGGCACGGACATGGCACTCCTGGTCAGGCCATGCTGAGGTAGCATCCCACATAGCACAGCCAGAAAGACCTACAACTAGAATATACAACTATGTACTGGAGGGCTTTGGGGAGAAGAAGCAGGGGGAAAAAAGAAGAACATTGGCAACAGATGTTAGCTTGGGTGCCAATCTTAAAAAAAAACAGTGAATTTAGTAATCTGAATATTTTCCCAAATGGTGTGGTATCAAATAGTCTTGTGTAGTTTTGGACTTAACCAATATTTAGACATCTACTATATGTCACTTTTCTAAGCTCTTCTGTATACATTATCTTAGTTCATCAACAACTCTGTGATGCGCACATTATTACCTCCATTTAACAGAGGAAAAATCCAAGGTTCAGAACAAATAAGTGGATTTGCCCAAAGTCACACAATTACTGAGTAGCAAAGCTACTAATTTAATTGTGGTTCACTGTAGATTGAAGGAGAGAGACAAAGGGATTCTCTCACACTTCCATGATGATGACATCTCTAATATGCTTTAAAATGAGTATGCTATGTTACGACAAGAAATGAGACATTAAAGTTGTCTTTCATTAACTAGAGAACTTCCCTACTTTGGGCATTTATCACTTTTGCCTGGACAATGCAAGAGTCTTCTAACCGGTTTCTCTGAATCCAATCCTTCCTTACAACACTTCATTTTTTATACCACCGCTACTATTTTCTCTCTAAATTATGGTCATGATTTTTTTAATCTTTCTTTAAAAACCTCCCCATGTCCCTTGCATTGTCATAGTAATAGTCTTCAAAATTTGCTATAGCCCAGACTTCCTACCTATTCTCTCCAATACAGCTGAAGAGAAGCCCCATAACTTCCTTTTTTAAGTGAGATTTATTGAAGTGCACTTTATATACAATACAAGTTATCCTTTTTTAATGCACAATCCCATTCTTTTTGACAAAAGTTATGTAATCATTACTGTAATCAAATTATAGAGTAGTTCCCTTACACCCACAAATTATTTCATGCCTCTTTGTAGTCAGCCTCTCCTTTCACTACCAGCCCCTAACAACCAACTGATCTATTTGTGTTCCTATAGTTTTTTCTTTTCCAGAATATCATATAAATTCTTTACTTTTAGAATCTTTAGGCAGTTGCTTTTTGTATTCTGTGCAAAAGTTTTAACTGTAATCAATGGGAGAGATATGCTGAGGCTTTCTCTATCTTGGCCAGATTTTTTTCTGCATTTATTGAAATCATCATATAAATTTTTCTTCTCTGCTCTCTTGATGTCATAAATTATATTGATTGATTTTCAAATGTTGAATCAGCCTTGCATTCAAAGATAAATCCTATTTTATCATGATATATTATACTTCACTGGATTCAATTTGCCAGTTTTTGTTGAGTATTTTCATGACTATATTCATAAGAAATATTGATCAGTATTTTTCTTATTTCTAGTTTAATTCTTTCCCTGGTTTGGAATCAGGATAATCTCAGTCTCAAAAATTAATTGGAAAGTATCCACCCTCCCATAATTTTTGGAAGCATTTGTGCAGAATTGATTTTATTGCTTCCATAAGTGTTTGATAGAATTCACCAGTGAAGCCATGATGGCTTGGAGTTTTCTTTATGGAAAGATTTTTTAAACTACAACTTCAATTTTTAAACTAGAAGTAGAAATATTCAAGTTATTTATTTCTTCTTCACTGATCTTCAGAAGTTCACATCGTCAAAGGAATTTGTCTGTTTCATCTAAGTTTGTTATCTTTATACACACAGAGTTGCTCACAGTATTCCTTTACTCTCCTTCTAGTGTCATCTAGGATGTATGGTGACGCCTCCCCTTCCATTTCTGACATTGTTAAATTGTTTCTTTTCTATTTATTGATCGTTCTGGCTAGAAGTTAATTGATTTTATTAATGTTTTCGAAGAACTACCTTTAGATTAATTTATTTTCTCTATTTTTTCTGTTTTCAATTTCATTGGTTTCTATTCTTATCTTTATTATTATTTCCTTTTGCTTCATTTGGGTTTAATTTTCTCTTCAATTTCTAGTGTCTTAAGGCTGAAGGTTAGATTTTTTTATTTAAGTAATTTCTTGTTTTCTTTCATAAGCATTTTTTAAACAGTTTTACTGATGTATGGTTGATATACAAATAACTGCACATATTTAATGTGTAAAATTTGATGATTTTTGACATATGTAAACACCAATGATACCATCACCCAGCACCATAATGAAAGTGATAAACGTATCTAACACCTCCCAAAACGTCCTTGTGTCTCATTTTTTCCTGTTTGTGTGTGTGTGGTAAGAACACTTCCCACAAGCTCTACCTTCTTAACAAATTTTGAAGTCTACAATCCTATATTGTTAACTCTAGGTACTATGTTGTAGAGGCGATCTCTGGATCTTAACCATCTAGCATAACCAAAACTTTATACCTATTGAACAACTATAACTTCCCATTTCTCCGACCCTTCAGTTCCTGGCAACCAATATTTTATTCTCTGCTTCTATGACTTTGACTATTTTTGATACTTTATATGACTGAAATCAGTACTATTTGTCCTTCCGTGACTGGCTTATTTCATGTAGCATAATGTTTTCCAGGTTCATTTATGTTCTCACAAGTGGCAAGCTTTCTTTCGTTTTTAAAGCTGAATAATGTTCCATTGTATGTATATACCACATCTTTTTTATTAGTATTTTTACTGTATTGTAATATATATACTGAAAAGCACACAAATCATAATATATAGACTGATGAATTATCAAAATGTGAATAAAACTTGTGTAAGAAATAGAAAATTCCTAACACTTCAGAAGTCCTAATTGTGGCTCCCACCTTCCTCCTCAAAGGTAACTGTTATCCTGATTTGTACAACCATAGATTAATTTGTGTGTTCGTGTGTGTAATTATGTTTTAGATAATAATTATTTTTTAGAGCAGTTTTAGGTTTACAACAAAACTGAGAGGAAGGTACAGAGATTTCCCATATACTCCCTGCCACCTACATGCATAGCTTCCCCCATTATCAAAATTACTCACCATGGACTGCCACATGCAAAAGAATGAAAGTAGACCATTCCCTTACACATGCACAAAAATCAACTCAAAATGGATTAAAGACTTGAATGTAAGACAAAAAAACCATGAAACTTCTAGAAGAAAACATAGGCAGTACACTCTTTGACATCAGTCTGAGCATGATATTTTCAAGTCCTATGTCTGACCGGGCAAAGGAAACAAAAGAAAAAGGAACAAATGGGACTACACCAAACTAAAAGGCTTCTGCACAGCAAAGGAAACCATCAACAAAATGAAAAGACAACCTAGCGATGGGGAGAAGATATTTGCAAACCGTATATCAGATAAGGGGTTAATATCCAAAATATACAAAGAACTAATACAGCTCAACAACAAAAAAACCAACAATCCAATTAGAAAATGGGCAAAAGATCTGAACAGAGATTTCTCCAAAGAAGATATACGATGGCCAACAGGCATATGAAAAGAGGCTCAACATCATTAGCTATCAGGGAAATGCAAATCAAAACTACAATGAGGTATCACCTCACTCCAGTCAGAATGGCTATAATTAACAAGACAGGAAACAAGAAATGTTGGAGAGGGTGTGGAGAGAAGGGAACCCTTGTTCACTGCTGGTGGGAGTGCAAACTGCTGCAATCACTATGGAAAGTAGTATGGAGTATCCTCAGAAAATTAAGGATAGACCTACCATATGATCCAGCTATCCCACTGCTGGGTATTTATCCAAAGAACTTGAAAACACAAAGGCATAAAGATACTTGCACCCCTATGTTCATTGCAGCATTATACACAGTAGCCAAGACTTGGAAGCAACCCAGGTGCCCATCAAGGGACGAATGGATAAAGAAGATGTGGTATTTATACACAATGGACTACTACTCAGCCATAAGAAATGATGAAATCCGGCCATTTGTGACATCATGGATGGACCTTGAGGGTATTATGCTGAGTGAAATAAGTCAGAGGGAGAAGTCAAATTCCATATGATCTCACTCATAAGTAGAAGATAAAAACAATGACGAACAAACACATAGCATTGGAGATTGGATTGGTGGTTACCATAGGGGAAGGGGGGAAGGGTAGGGCAAAAGGGGTGATTAGGCTCACATGTGAGGGGATGGACTGTAATTAGTTTTCGGGTGGTGAACATGATGTAATCTACACAGAATTTGAAATATATTATGACATACATCTGAAAAAAAAAATTACTCACCAGAGTGGTACATATTTTACCAAGGATGAGCGTGTATTGACATGTCATAATCACCCCAAATCCATAATTTACCTTAGGGTTCACTCGGATTGTACATTCTATAGGTTTGGACAAATGTGTAATGACATAAATCCATCAATATAGTATCATACAGAGTATGTTTACTGCCCTAAAAATCATCTGTACTCTGCCTATTTCTCTCTCACACCCTCAACCCCTGGCAACCACTGATCTTTTTATTGTTTCCATAGTTTTGCCTTTTCCAGGATGTCATATAGTTGGAATCATATTCTATGTAGCCTTTTCAGATTGGTTTCTTTCACTTAATAATATGCATTAAAGATTCTGCTATGTCTTTTCATGGCTTGATAGCTCATTTTTTTTATTGCTAAGTAATATGCCATTGTCTAGATGTATCAGAGTTTATTTATCCATTCACCTACTGAAAGACATCTTGATTGCTTCCAAATATTGTCAATTATGGATAAAGCTGCTGTGAACTTCTCTGTGCAGGTTTAATGTGGACATAGCGTTTAACTCCTTTGGGTAAAATAAGGAACATGGTTGCTGGATTATAAGGTAAGAGTATGTTTAGTTTTGTAAGAAACCATCCAACTGTCTTCCTAAGTGGTTTTACCATTTTGCATTCCCACTAGAAATGAATGAGAGTTCCTGTTGTTCCACAACCTCATCAGCATTTGGTGTTGTCAGTGTTCTGCATTTTGGCCATTCTAATAGGTGTATAGTGGTATTTCATTGTTAGAGGTTTGTTGTTGTTGTTTTGCTGAGAAAGAGTCACTCTGAGCTAACATCTGTTGATAATCTTCCTCTTTTTTGTTTTTTCCTCCCCAAGCCCCAGTACATAGCTGTATATTCTAGTTCTTCTATGTGAGCCACTACCACAGCATGGCTACTGACAGACAAGTGGTGTGATTCCACATCTGGGCCACTGAAGCAGAGCACACCCAACTTTAACCACTAGGCCATCAGGGCTGGCTTTCATTGTTGTAGTTTTAATTCACGTTTTCCTGACGACATATGATGTTAAGAGTCTTTTCATATGCTTATTTTCCATCTGTATATCTTCCTCAGTCAGGTGTCTGTCAAGGTCTTTGGCTATCTTTTTAATGAGGTTGTTTGTTTTCTTATTGTTGAGTTTTAAAAAATCTTTGTATATTTTGGATGATAATTTTTGCGTATCTGTTTCACCAATATTTTCTCCCCGTCTGCAGCTTGTCTTCTCATTCTTTTTATATTGTCTTTTGTAGAGGACAGTTTTTAATTTTCATGAATTTTAATTATTTCATGAATAATGAATGCATTATTTCATTCATGGATTGTGCCTGTGTTATTGTATCTAAAAAAGCATTGCCATATCCAAGGTCATCTGAGTTTTCTCCTATGTTATCTTCTGGGAGTTTTATAGTTTTTCATTTTATCTTTAGGACTATGATCCATTTTGAGTTAATTTTTATGAAGGGTGTATGGTTTGTGGTGTCTATATTTATTTTATGCATGTTTATGTCCAGTTATTGCAGCACCATTTGTTGAAGAGACTATCTTTGTTCCATAGTGTTGCATTTGCTCCTTTCTCAAAGTTCAGTTGAAAAAGTTTATGGTGGTCTGTTTTGTGATTCTCTATTCTGTTCCATTGATCTATTTGAATGTTCTTTCACCAGTCCCACACTATCTTGATTACTGCTTCTTTATAATAAATCTTGATGTCAGGTAGCTTCAGTCTTCCACCTTTGTTCTTTTCCTTCAATATTTATTGGCTATTCTAGGTCTTTTGCCTCCCCATGTAAATTTTAGAATTAGTTTGTCGATATCCACAAAATAACTTACTGGGATTTTGACCGGGATTGCATTGACTCTATATCAAGTTGGGAAGAACTGACATCTTAACAATGTTGAGTCTTCCTATCCATGAACATGGAATATTTCTTGATTTATTTAGTTCTTTGATTTTGTTCATCAGAGTGTTGTAGTTTTTCTCATATAGATATAGTACATTGTTTTAGATTTATACTTAAATATTTCATTTTTGGGTAGGAATGTAAATGGTATTGTGTTTTTAATTTCAAATTCCACTTGTTTATTGTTAGTATATAAGAAAGCAATTGAAGTTGGATATTAACCTTGTTTCCTGCAAATATGTTTTAATCACTTACTAGTTCCAGGAGTTTTTTTGTTAATTCTTTCAGATTTTCTACATACACTATTATGTAATCTGTGAACAAAGAGAGTTTTATGTCTTCCTTCCCAACCGGTATACCTTTTATTTCCTTTCCTTGTCTCATTGCGTTAGCAAGTACTTGCAGGACAATGTTGAAAAGGAATGGTGAGAGGAAACATTTTGCTTTGTACCTGATCTTTGTGGGAAAGCTTTGAGTTTCTCACCATTGAGTATAATGTTAGCTGCAGGATTTTTGCAGACAGTATTTATCAAGTTGAAATATTTGCCTTCTATTCCTACTTTACTGAGAATTTTTATTATAATAGGTGTTGGATTTTGTCAAATACTTCTTCTGTGTCTATTGATATAATCCTGTGATTTTTCTTTTTCAGTGTGTTGATGTGATGGATTATATTAAATGATTTTCAAATGTACAACCAGCCTTGCATATCTAGGAAAAATCCCACATGGTCATGGTGTATAATTCTTTTTATATTCTTTTGGATTTGATTTGCTAATCTTTTGTTAAGAATTTTTGTGTCTCTGCTTGTGAGAGATTTTCATCTGCACTTTTCTTTTCTCATAATGGCATTGTCTGGTTTTGGTATTAGGGTAATGCCAGTCTTATAGAATGAGTTAGAAAGTATACTCTCTGCTTTTATCCTCTGAAAGAAATTGTAGAAAATTGGTATAATTTCTTCTTTCAATTTTCTTCTTAAATATTTGATAGAATTATCTAGTGTATCCATCCAGGCCTGGTGCTTTATGTTTTGAAAGGTTATTAATTATTGATTCAATTTCTTTAATAGATATGTCTATTCATATTATTTAATTCCTCTTGTGTGATTTTGGTAGACTTTATCAGTCAAAGAACTGGTACATTTCATCTAGTTTATCAAATTTTTGGGCATAATATTATTTATAGTTTCCTTTATTATCCCTGGTCCATGGTATCTGTAGTGATGTCCCCTCTTTAACATCTGATATTAGTAATTTGTGTCCTTTCTCTTTTTTCGTAGTTAGCCTGAACAGAAACTTATCTTTTTTTTTTATTGAGTTATTGATAGGTTACAATCTTGTGAAATAGCAATTGTACATTAATGTTTGTCAGTCATGTTGTAGGTGCACCCCTTCACCCTTTGTGCCCACCCCCCACCCCACCTTTCCCCTGGTATCCACTAAACTGTTCTTGGTCCATAGTTTTAAATTCCTCATATGAGTGGAGTCATACACAGATTATCTTTCTCTTGCTGGTTTATTTCACTTAACATAATTCTCTCAAGGTCCATCCATGTTATTGCAAATGGAATGATTTTGTTCTGTTTTGCAGTTGAGTAGTATTCCATTGTATGTATGTACCACATCTTCTTTATCCATTCGTCTGTTGATGGGCACTTAGGTTGCTTCCACGTCTTGGCTATTGTAAACAGTGCTGCAATAAACATTGGGGTGCACAGGACTTTTGGGATTGCTGACTTCAGGCTCTTTGGATAAATACCCAGTAGTGGGATGTCTGGATCGTATGGTAGTTCTATTTTTAATTTTTTGAGGAATCTCCATACTGTTTTCCATAGTGGCTGCACCAGTTTGCATTCCCACCAGCAGTGTATGAGGGTTCCTTTTTCTCCGCAACCTCTCCAACATTTGTTGCTATTAGTTTTAGATATTTTTGTCATTCTACTGGGTGTAAGGTGATATCTTAGTGTAGTTTTGATTTGCATTTCCCTGGTGATCAGCGATGATGAGCATCTTTTCATGTGCCTATTGGCCATCAGTATATCTTTTTTGGAGAAATGTCTGTTCATGTCTCCAGCCCATTTTTTGATTGGGTTGTTTGATCTTTTGTGATTGAGTTGTGAGAGTTCTTTATATATTAAGGATATTAAGCCTTTGTCAGATATATGACTTGCAAATATTTTTTCCTAGTTAGTGGGTTGTTTTTTTGTTTCAATCCTGTTTTCATTTGCCTTGAAGAAGCTCTTTAATCTGATGAAGTCCCATTTGTTTATTCTTTCTATTGTTTCCCTTCTCTGAGAAGGCATGGTGTCTGAAAAGATCCTTTTAATACTGATGTCAAAGAGTGTGCTGCCTACGTTTTCTTCCAGAAGCCTTATGGTTTCAGGTCTCACCTTTAGGTCTTTAATCCATTTTGAGTTTATTTTGGTGAATGGTGAAAAAGAATGGTCAATTTTCGTTCTTTTACATGTGGCTTTCCAGTTTTCCCAGCACCATTTGTTGAAAAGACTTTCTTTTCTCCATTGTATGCCCTCAGCTCCTTTGTCAAAGATAAGCTGTCCATAGATGTGTGGTTTTATTTCTGGGCTTTCAATTCTGTTCTATTGATCTGTGCACCTGTTTTTGTACCAGTACCATGCTGTTTTGATTATTGTAGCTTTGTAGTATGTTTTGAAGTCAGGGATTGTGATGCCTCCCGTTTTGTTCTTTTTTCTCAGGATTGCTTTAGCAATTCGGGGTCTTTTGTTGCCCCATATGAATTTTAGGATTCTTTGTTCTAATTCTGTAAAGAATGTCATTGGGATTCTGATTGGGATGGCATTGAATCTGTAGATTGCTTTAGGTAGAATAGACATTTTAACTATGTTTATTCTTCCAATCCATGTACATGGAATGTCTTTCCATCTCCTTATGTCGTCATCCAATTCTCTCAGAAAGGCCTTGTAATTTTCATTATATAAGTCCTTCACTTCCTTAGTTAAATTTACCCCAAGGTATTTTATTCTTTTTGTTGCGATTGTGAATGGTATTGTATTCTTGAGTTCTTTTTCTGTTGGTTCATTACTGGAGTATAGAAATGCTACTGATTTATGCAAATTGATTTTATACCCTGCAACTTTGCTGTAGTTGTTGATTACTTCTAAAAGTTTTCCAATGGATTCTTTGGGGTTTTCTATATATAAGATCATGTCTGCAAACAGCGAGAGTTTCACTTCTTCCTTCCCTATTTGGATTCCTTTTATTCCTTTTTCTTGCCTGATTGCTCTGGCCAGGACCTCCAGTACTATGTTAAATAAGAGTGGTGATAGAGGGCATCCTTGTCTTGTTCCTGTTTTCAGGGGGATGGGGTTCAGTTTTTGCCCATTGAGTATGATGTTGGCTATGGGTTTGTCGTATACGGCCTTTATTATGTTGAGGTAGTTTCCTTCTATGCCCATTTTGTTCAGAGTTTTTATCATAAATGGCTTTGGATCTTGTCAAATGCCTTCTCTGCATCTATTGAGATGATCATGTGGTTTTTATTCCTCAGTTTGTTGATGTGGTGTATCACGTTGATTGATTTGCGGATGTTGAACCATCCCTGTGTCCCTGGTATGAAACCCACCTGACCCTGATGTATGATTCTTTTGATGAATTGCTGAATTCTGGTTGCCAAAATTTTGTTTAGAATTTTTGCATCTATGTTCCTCAGTGATATTGGCCTGTAGTTCTCTTTTTTCGTGGTGTCCTTGTCAGGTTTTGGTATCAGCGTGATGTTGGACTCATAGAATGTGTTAGGAAGTATTCCATCTTCCCTAATTTTTTGGAATAGCTTGAAAAGGATAGGTATTAAATCCTCTCTGAAAGTTTGGTAGAATTCCCCAGGAAAGCCATCTGGTCCTGGGGTTTTATTCTTTGGGATGCTTTTGATTGCTGTTTCAATCTCTTTCCTTGTGATTGGTCTGTTCAAATTGTCTGCCTCTTCTTGAGTGAGCTTTGGGAGATTGTAGGAGTCCAGGAATTTATCCATTTCCTCTAGGTTATCCATTCTGTTGGCATATAGTTTTTTGTAGTATTCTCTTATAATCTGTTGTATTTCTGCAGAGTCTGTTGTTATTTCTCCTCGCTCATTTCTGATTTTGTTTATTTGAACTTTCTCCCTTTTTTTCTTTGTAAGTCTGGCTAGTGGTTTGTCAATTTTATTTATCTTCTCAAAAAACCAGCTCTTTGTCTCAGTGATCCTTTCTACTGCCTTTTTCGTTTCAATAGTATTTATTTCTGCTCTGATTTTTATTATTTCTCTCCTTCTGCTGACTTTGGGCTTCATTTGTTATTTTTTCTCTAGTTCAGTTAGGTGTGCTTTAAGGTTGCTTTTTTGGGATTTTTCTTGTTTGTTAAGATGTGCCTGTATTGCGATGAATTTTCCTCTTAATACAGCTTTTGCTGTATCCCATATGAGTTGGTATGGCATGCTATCATTTTCATTTGTTTCCCGGTATTTTTTTATTTCTTCTTTAATTTCTTCAATGATCCATTGCTTGTTCAGTAGTGTGTTGTTTAGTCTCCACATCTTTGTGCCTTTCTCAGCTTTTTTCTTGTAATTAATTTCTAGCCTTATAGCACTATGATCTGAGAAGATGCTTGTTATTATTTCAATTTTTTTAAATTTGTAGAGGCTTGCCTTGTTTCCCAACATATGGTCTATCCTAGAGAATGTTCCATGTGCACTTGAGAAGAATGTGTATTCAGCACCTTCAGGGTGGAGTGATCTATATATGACTATTAAGTCCAATTGTTTTAGTTTTTCATTCAGCTCCACTATTTCCTTGTTGATTTTCTCTCTGGATGATCTGTCCATTGATGTGAGTGGGGTGTTGAGGTCCCCTACTATTATTGTGTTGTTTTTAACATCTTCCTTCAGGTCTGTTAATAGTTGCTTTATGAATCTTGGTGCTCCTGAGTTGGGTGCATAGATATTTATAAGCGTTATTTCTTCTTGATGAAGTGTCCCTTTGATCATTATATATTGTCCCTCTGTGTCTCTCTTTACCTGTCTTATTTTGAAATCCACTTGGTCTGATATAAGAATTGCAACACCTGCCTTTTTTTCCTTGCTATTTGCTTGAAGTATTGTCCTCCACCCCTTCACCCTGAGTCTGTGTTTGTCCTTGGGGCTGAGGTGTGTTTCCTGGAGGCAACAAATTGTTGGATCTTGTTCTTTAATCCATTTTGCCACTCTGTGTCTTTTTATTGGAGAGTTCAATCCGTTCACATTAAGAGTGATTATTGATGCATGTGGACTTAATGCTGTCAATCTGTCGCTCATTATCTTGTTTTCCTGTGTTTCTTTTCCTGTGTGCTTTAGACTACCCATTTAATACTGCAATTTCTTATGCTGGGTTTCTTAGATTTTTCCTTATCTATGATTTGTGACTCTGTTCTGTACTTTATTTTAGTGTCTACCTTGAAGTTTGTATTTAGAATCTCGTGTATAATATAGTCTATTCTCTGGTGGTCTCTTACTTACTCGACCAATACTGATTTAGACCCTTTGCTCTTCCCCTCCTAAATAATTATTTTCATTTTTTATTCCAACTCGTCTTATTAATTTGTAGTTAGAGTGCTAAGATCGTCCTTGTTTTGGTAGTTTCCTTATTTTTACCCTAATGCTATAGTTGAATACTTGCTATCCTGTTCTGGTTCTATCCATCGGTCTCCCTAGTCTGTGGCTTGTGTCCCCTTTCTCCCTTTTTTCTTTTTTCAAGTATGAGAGCCTTCTTGAGGATTTCTTGTAATGGAGGGCTTTTAGTTACAAATTCCCTTAACTTTTGTTCATCTGGAAAAGATTTAATTTCTCCCTCATATCTGAAGGAAATTCTTGCTGGATAGAATATTCTTGGCTGAAGGTTTTTATCCTTTAAAGCTTTGAATATATCACTCCATTCTCTCCTAGCTTGTAGGGTTTGTGTAGAGAAATCCGCTGACAGTCTGATAGGGGCTCCTTTATAGGTTATTCTCTTTTTTTTTCTTACTTCCCTGAGTATTCTCTCCTTATCATTCCTATTTGCCAACTTTACTATTATGTGCCGTGTGGTGGGTCTTTTTACATTGAGAAATCTAGGAGATCTAAAACCCTCCTCTACACACATTTCTCCGTTGATCCCTAGATTTGGGAAATTCTCTTCAATAATTTCATAAAGCACACTTTCTGCTCCATTTTCCTTTTCCATATTCTCAGGAATTCCTATGATCCTTATGTTCTTACTCCTCATTGAATCCATTATCTCTCAGAGATTTTCCTCATTTTTTTTAACTCTTAGTTCTCTTTCTTCCTCTGTCTGGCGCCATTCAGCCTGTCTGTCCTCGATTATGCTGATTTGCTCCTCTAGGTTGTCTACACGGGCATTCAGGGAATCCGTATTCTGTTTTATCTGGTCCATTGTGTTTTTCATCTCAAGTAATTCTGTTTGATTCTTCTTTATGATTTCAATCTCTTTTGTGAAGTAACTCCAGAACTCAGCTTGTTTCTCTATCTTTCTCTCTACCTCATTGAGTTTTTTGATTATAGCTGCTCTGAATTCATTATCACTTAGTTTACCTAATTCCAAGTCCTCAGGACTTAATTCTGTGTTTTTATTGTTTTCCTTCTGGTCTGGAGCTTTTATAAATTGCTGGATGGTAGAGGAGGGTTTTTTTCTCATGGTGGTAGAATTCAGTTGCAGTTACAGCCTGTCGCCACTAGATGGGGGTCGAGAGCGGCGTGTTAGCTCTCTGCATTCGGGGCAAGATGGCTGCGCCCACTGGCTTTGTTAGGGGGGAGGGGCTGTTACACGCGCCGGTCTGGGTTCAGATCAGTTCTGTTCTCTGGTCTCCCAAGGCCCTTGATTTATAGGGTCCCCGTGGACGGAAGCTTTCCCCCCGTCAGCGGGTCTCCACTGAACCAGCGGCAGGAGTCCTGGATCATCCCCCGGTCGCGCGGCCCCTCCCCCGCTCCTTCCCGACCGGCGCTGCAGTGATCGCAGACTCTAGGGGAGGGAGCGATGTTCTCGCCTACTGTTCCGGTGCCTCTGAAGGGGTAAAGCTAGGTTTATGATCTCTGCCTTCTTGGTATTGTAGGTCTCTAACGAGCTGGCATTATGTTTATTCTCTGAAATTCAGTTCTTCCAATCTTTTGTTGTATTTTGGAGGGGAGAGAGTCCCGGGTCAGCTCACCCCGCCATTTTGCTCCCCGTAAGGGCCCAGAAACTTATCTTTTAAAATTATTATTAATCTTTTCAAAAAGCCAGCTTTTGCTTTCATTGATTTTTCTCTATTGATTTCCTATTTTTAATTTCATTTATTTCCAATTCAATTCTTATTATTTCTTTTCTTCTGCTTACTTTGGGTTTAATTTGCTCATCTTTTTTTAGTTTCCTAAGATGGAAACTTAAATTATGGGTTTTAGATCTTTCTTCTTTTCTAACATATGCATTCAGTACTATAAATTTCCTGTAAGCGCTGCTTTCTCTGCATCTGAAGATTCAGGTAAGTTGTGTTTTCATTTTCATTTAGTAGATATTTTTTCATTTCTCTGACCTATATATTATTTAGAAGTTTGTATTTTCATTTTCACATATTTTTGGACTTTCCAGTTATCTTTTTGTTATTGATTTCTAGTTTAATTCCATTGTGGTCAGAGAGTAGACATTATATGATTTCTATTCTTTTATAGTTGTTACAGTGTGTTATATGGTCCAGAAGTTGGACTATCTTTGAGAATATTACATGTGAGCTTGAGAAAAATGTGTATTCTGCTGTTGTCAGATGAAGTAGTCTATAGATGTCAATTTTATCTAGTTGGTTGATGATGTTGGTGAGTTTAACTCTGTCCTTACTGATTTTCTGCCTGGTGGGTCTGTTCATTTCTAAAAGAGAGGTGAAGTCTCCAACTATGATAGAAGATTCAGTTATTTCTCCTTGCAGTCCTATCAATGTTTGCCTCATGTTGTTTGATGCTCTGTTGTTAGGTGGATACACAATAAGAATTGTTATGTCTTTTGGAGAACTGACCCCTTAATAATTATGTTTTACCCTTCTTTATCCCTGATAATTTTCCTTGCTTTTAAGTCTGCTCGGGGTAATATAGTTATGCCTGCTCTCTTTTGATTAATGTTAGCATGATATATTTTTCTTCACTCATTTATTTTTAATCTGTATGTATCTTTATATTTAAAGTGAATTTCTTGGAAACAAGATGTATTTGGGTCATATTTTTTGATCCACTCTCACAGCCTCTATCTTTTAATTGGTTCATTAAAACCATTGACCTTCAAAGTAATTATTGACATAATTGGATTAATACCTACCATATTCATCACTGTTTTCTATTTGTTGCCCCTCTTATTTGTATTTTTCTCCCACTCTTTTTCTGTCTTTTGTGGTTTTAATTGAGCAGTTTATATAATTCTATATTCTCTCCTTTCTTAGCATTTCAGTTATACTTCGTTTGCTTACTTTTTTAATTGTTGCCTTAGAGTTTGCAGTATACATGACTTTGTCAGGTTAACACTTGTTAAATGGAGCATAGAGTGCCAGATTGTGAACTTCAATTCAACAGACCACAAGGGAAATTGAAATAGAGAAGTTTATTATTATTTACTGACCTTGAAGAAGTTCCCGGCTTACCTTGAGAGGCCACACACAGAGTATAGCAGAGTATAAACAGAGAGAGGCAGGATCTGTGATGCATGCCTTTATTAGGGTCCATGGGGGAATTCTTTGGGGCTCTTGGGCTAAGGCCAGATTGGTCAATTCAGACCAAAAGAACAGGGTTTTGATAAGCCACACAGGAATTTTGTCAAAGGGGGCAATTAAGGGAAAAGTGCTGGGAGGCAGGGAGATTGTTGATCACAAGGGATGTTGGGGAAATTATATCAGGAACTTACATTTGCTTGAGATTCTGTGAGGTGCTATCTCAAGCATGCAATTGTATGAGGGGGCTAGTGTCAGTTTAAGGTCACTGAAGACTGTTTGGCCAAACAAAGTGGATCCTAAGGAAGCAATACTACGAAAAGTACCTTAGTTAAACTCTTAACTATAAGATATATATGTAAGCATACATAATGAATACATTGTTACTATTATTATTTTGAACAAACTGTTAGTTCAAATAAAAATAGGAGAAATGAGTTTTCATTTTACCTTCACTTAGTCCTTCTTTGATGCTCTTCCTTTCTTTATGTAGATCTGAGTTTCTGACCCATGTTTCTTTCCTCCTCTCAGAAGAATTTCTTTTAATGTCTACTGGCAAGTCTACTGGCAACAAATTCCCTTAATTTTTGTTAGTCTGAGAAAGTATTTCTCCTTTGCTTTTGAAGGATAATTTTGCAGGGTACAGAATTCTAAGTTAGTACATTTTTCTCTGAAAACTGTAAATATTTCAGTCCTCTCTGTTCTTGCTTGTATGGTTTCTGAGATGAAGTGAAATGTAATTCTTATCTTTGTTCAGCTATAGGTAAGGTGTGTTTTTCCTCTGGCTAATTTCAGTATTTTTTGTTTGTCTTTGATTATCTGCCATTTAAAGATGATATATCTAGGTGTAGTTTTTGTTTGTTTAGTTATTTGTTTTTGCATTTTCTTGCTTGGTGTTCTCCGAGCTTCTTCTATCTGTGGTTTGGTGTCTGACATTATTTGGGGGAAATTCTCAGTAGTTATTTTTTCAAATATTTCTTCCTTTTTTACTTCTTCTCTCCCTTTTTTACTTCTTTTTCCAGTATTCCCATTACAGAAATTGTGTATGTTACAATTTTGGTAGTTATTTAGTCTACTAATAAACCCACCATAAAATTACTCTTTTCTGTTAGAGTGTTTTTTACCTCTAGCATTTGTTTTGGTACATTTTTAGGATTTACATCTCTCTGCTTCCATTGACCATCTATTCTTGCATGCTGTCTACTTTATTCATTATAATCTTTAGCACATTAATCATAGTTGCTTTAAATTCCCTGTCTGATAATTCCAATATTCTTGCCATGTCGGGTTCTGATGATTGCTCTGCCTCTTCAAATTGTGCCTTTTCATCTTTTGGTATGCCTTGTAATTTTTTCTTGATAGTTGAACATGATGAAATGGGTACCAGGAATTGCCATAAATAGCCATTTAGTAATGTGGTGGTGAGAAAATAAAGTTTCTATAACCCTATGATTAAGTCTTAGTCTTTTAGTGAGTCTATGCCTCTGGATTGTGAACTTCAAAAGTATTTGCCAGTTTTTTTCTCCCCTCTTAGATGGGACAGAATGGCTAGATTGGGCTGGAGATAGATAATTTTCTTCCTCCTTGTCAGTTGGGCTCTTATAATAGCCCAGTAGGTTAAGCTTTTGTTAATTAGTCTCCACTGAGGTCAGGCCTTGTTAAGAACAACAGAGTAATCTGGCATATTTCAAAATGATTCCTTTTCCCTCCCTCTGCCATAAGCCCAAGTGGATTTTTCTGCTATATTTATTGTGAAAACCTTGTCAAGTTCTTGGAGGTAAATCTCATAATATTGTGGGCAGCACTCCAATGACTGGGTCACCCTGGAATTTTTTATTCTCAGAGTTGTCTGCACTGAGTTTCCAGCAATTGGTCAATTTCAGTTCAGAGTTTTTTACACAGGTGCTGTTTCTCCTACCACTTTCCTCTCATGAGTCTCTACTGTAGTAAAGCTGTGACTCCCTGTAGTCATCTGTCTCTCTTTCCAGTCTTGAGGTCAGTAGTTTACCCTATGTCCTCCCCTCTCTTATGGATCCAAGAAGAGTTGTTGATTTTTTCAGTCTATTCAATTTTTAACTTGTTGTTAGGATGGAATCATGACTTCTAAGCTCCTTTCATGTGGAACCATAAACTGGAAGTCCCATGTCTTTATCAATTCATCTGTAGAAGGACTCTTGGTTTATTTCCACATCTTAACTATTGTGAATAATGCTGCAATGAGCATGAGAGTGCAGACACCTCTTTGGGATCCTGATTTTAATTCTCTTGGTTATATATCCAGAAGAGGGATTGTTTGATTATATGGTAGTTCTATTTTCATTTTAGGGGGGAACTTATAGACTGTTTTCTACAGGTTCTGCACCATTTTACATCCTCATGGTATCCAAGGATTCAACTTGCTACTTATCTTTGCCAACAGTTGTTATCTTTGGTTTTTTGTTAATAGACACCTCAACAGTTGTGCAGTGATATCTCACTGTTTCATTTGCATTCTTTGATAATCATATTAAGCACCTTTGCATATACCTTTTGTCCATTTGTATGTCTTCTTTGGACAAATGTTTATTCAAGACTTTTGCCCATTTTTAATTGTCATTTATTTTTATTGCTATTAAGTTGTAGGAGTTCTTTATAGTTTTTGGAAATTAATCACTTATCAGGTATAATATTTGCAAATATCTCCTCCCAAACTTTTTTTTTTAAAGATTGGCACCTGAGCCAACATCTGTTGCCAATCTTCTTTTTTTCTTCTTCTCCCAAAAGCCCCCCCAGCACACAGTTGTATATTCTAGCTGTAGGTCCTTCTGGTTGTGCTATGTGGGATGCTGCCTCAGCATGGCTTGAGTGGTGCCATGTTCACGCCCAGGATCTGAGCTGGTGAAACCCTGGGCTGTCAAAGTGGAGCACGCGAACTTAACCACTCCACCATGGGGCTGGCCCTGCCTCCCATTTTGAAAGTTAAATTTTTATTCTTTTGATTGTTTCCTTTCCTTTTGCAGAAGCTTTTTAGTTTGATATAATCCCACTTGTATATTTTTGTTTTGTTGCCTGTTCTTTTGTTGTCATATGCAAGAAATCTTTACCAAAACCAATGTCAAGAAGATTTTCTCTATTTTCTCTTCTACGAATTTTACAGTTTCAGGTCTTATGTTAAGTCTTTAATCCATTTGGAGTTGATTTCTGTGTATGGTGTAGGTGGCAGTCCAATTTAATTATTTTGTGTATGGACATTCAGTTTTTCCAACACTGCTGGTTGAAGAGACTATCCTTTCCTCACTAAGTATTCTTGGAAACCTTGTCAAAGGTCTTTTGAACATACATTCATGGATTTATTCCTAGATTCACTATTCTGTTCTATTGGTCTATATGTCTGATTTTATCCTAGTACTCTACTGTTTTAATAATGGTAACTTATTAATGTATTTTGAAATTAAGAAGTGTGATGCCTTCAAATTTGTTATTCTTTCTCAAGATTGCATTGGCTACTCTGGGTCTTTTTTGATTCCATATGAATTTTAGGATTGTTTGTTCTATTTCTGTGAAAAATTCCATTGAAATTTTGATGTGAATAGCACTGAATCTGTAGGTTGATTTGAGTAGTATGGACATTTTCAAAATATTAAACCTTCCAATCTTAGTTACAATTTTAGTTTTCAGTATACGAAACTTTCACCTCATTTGTTAAGTTTATTCTTAAGTACTTTATTCTTTTTCATGCTCTTGTAAATTGAATTGTTTTCTTAATTTCCTTTCTGGATAGTTTGTTGTTAGCATACAGAAATGCAAGGGATTTTTGAATATTGATTTTGTGTCCTGCAACTTTACTGATTTTGTGTATTTGTTCTAACAGTTTGTCTTGTGGATTCTGTAGGGGTTTCTACATGTCACACAATGTCATCTGCAAATATGCAGACAGTTATTCTTCTTCCTCTCTGATGTGGATTTCTTTTTTTTATCCCCACTTATCTTGGCTAGTACTCCAGCACTATGTTGGCTAGAAGTATCAAGAATGAGCATATTTGTGTTGTTCATGGCCTTAGAGAAGAATTTTTCAATTTTTCACCACTGAATATGACGTTAGTTATGGGATTGTCGTATGTGGTCTTTAATAGGTTTAGGTACATTCTTTCCATACCTAGTTTTTCAAGCATTTTTATCATGAAAGTGTTTCAATTTTGTCAAATGCTTTTTTCTGTATCCATTGAGATAGTTATGTGATTTTTAGCATTCATTCTATTATTGTACTGTATCACATTTATTGATTCTTATATGTTGAGTCATCCTTGATCTCAGGGATATATCTCACCTGATCATGATGTATGATCCTTTTAATGTGCTATTGAATTTGATTTGGTAGTGTTTTGCCCAGGATTTTCATCTATGTTTGTTATGGATATTGGCCTTTAATTTTCTTATCTTGTAATCTTAGTCTTGCTTTGGTATCAAGGTAATGCTGGCCTCATTAAGTTTAGATGTGTTCCCTTTCCAAATTTTTTGAACAGTTTGGGAAGGATTGGCATTAATTCTTTAAATGTTTGGTACAATTCACTAGTGAAGCCATCTGGTCCTGGGATTTCCTTTGTTGGGAGGTTTTTGATTACAGATTGAATCTCCTTCCTCATTTTTGGTCTGTTCAAATTTTCTATTTCTTCATGATTTAGTCTGATTAGGTTGCATATATCTAGGAACTTATCCTTTTTTTTGGTTTTACAATTTACTGATGTATAATTGATGATAGTAGTCTCTTTTCATTCTTTTTATTTTATTTGTCTTTTTTATTCATTAGTCTATATAAAATTCTGCAAAATTTGTTTATGTTTTCAAAAAACTAACTTGGTTTCATTGATTTTTTCTATTCTTTATTTTACTTGCTTTTGCTGTAATCATTTTCTTCCTTCTGCTAAGTTTGGGCTCAGTTTCTTCTTTTCTAGTTTTTCAAGGTGTATATTTAGATTGTTTATTTGAAATCTTTCTTCTTTTTTAATGTAGGCAGTTATCACTATAAACTTCCTCTTACTACTACTTTTTCTGCATTCTATAAGTTTTGGTTTGTTGTATTTGATTTTCATTTGTCCCAAGACATTTTCTGATTCTCTACTGATTTCTTTTTGACTCATTTGTTGTTTAAGAGTATACTGTTTAATTTTTATATATTTTAAAAATTTTTCTTCTGTTATTGATTTCTTGTTTCATACCAGTGTGTTTGGAAAAGATACTTGGAATATTCAATCTTTTTAAATTTATTAAGACTTGTTTTGTGGCCTTAAATTTTATTTATCCTGGACAATGGTCCATGTACACTTGAGAAACATGTATTCTTCTCCTTTTGGGTGGAATTTTCTGTATATGTCTGTTAGATCCTTTTGGTCTATCATGTTTGTCAAGTCCACTGTTTCCACATTAATTTTCTGTCTGGAGAGTATATCCATTGTTGAAAGTGGAGTATTGAAGTCTCCTAATACTATTATTTTATTGTCTGTTTCTTCCTTCAGTTCTGTAAATGTTTGCTTTATATATTTAGGTGCTCTGATGTTGAGTGAATATATATTTATAATTGTTATATCTTCCTGATGAATTGATATTTTATTGTTATATAATGTCCTTCTTTGTCCCTTGTGACAAATTTTTACTTAAAGTTTGTTTTTTCTGGTACAAGTATAGCCACATCTACTCTCTTTTATGTACATTTTGTGTTGAATTACTTTTCCTTATCTTCAATATCAGTCTATGTGTGTCCTTGAATTTAATGTAAGTGTCTTGTAAACAACATATAGTTGAGTCTTCTTTTATTATCTATTCAGCCACTCTATGTATTTTGATTGGGGAATTTAATCCATTTATAATTAGTTATTGATGTGGAAGGACTCATTATTGCAGTTTCAATTGTTTTCTGTCTGCTTTTTAGTGCTTTTTTCTTCTCTTACTGTCTTGCTTTATATTTTGTTGATTTCTTTTAGTTATATTCTTTGATTTCTTTCTCTTTCATATGTTTCTTTTTGTTATCGTTAGGCTTACATAAAGCATCTTATAGTTATAACAGTTTATTTTAACCTGATAACCACTCATCTTCAATCATATAAAAAATTCTATACTTTTACTTCTTGCCCTCACACTTTATGTAATTGATTCACAATTTGTGTATTTTATATTATGAATCCATCAAGAAATTTGATAGTTGTAATTATTCTTAATATTTTTGTCTTTTACTTTTACACTAAAGTTAAAAGTGATTTACACACCATTACAGTATTAAATTATTCTATGTTTGTTTATATATAGTTACCATTACCAGTGAATTTTATACTTTCATATGCTTTCATGGTACTGATTACAGTGTCTTTTCATTTCAACTTGAAGAACTCCCTTTAGCATTTCTTATAAAGCAGATCTAGTGGTGACAAATTTCCTCAACTTTGGGAAAGTCTTTATCACTACCTCATTTCTGAAAGACAGTTTTGCTGGATGTAGCATTTTTGGTTGCCAGTGATTTCTTTCAGTAATTTAAATATATCATCCTACTTTCTCATAGCTTGGAAGGTTTGTGCTGAGAAATTCACTGCTAGTCTTATAGGAGCTCCCTTGTACATAATGAGTTATTTTTCTCTTGCTTCTTTCAGAATTCTCCTTGTCTTAATTTTGACAATTTGATTATAATGTATCTTGATGTAGACTTATTTGATTTATCCTAGTTGGGATCTTTTGGGCTTTTAGGATATGAATGTCCATTTCTTTTCCTAGATTTGGTATTTTTTTTTTACTATTATTTCTTTAAATAAGCTTTATACCCATTTCTCTATCTCCTTTTGGGATTCCCATAATTCATATTTTGGCTCATTTTATTGTGTCCTGTAAGTCTTGTAGATTTTCTTCATTTGTTTTCATTTTTTTTTCCATTTTGCTCTGACAGCTACATAATTTCTGTTTGGCTCTTTTGTGTGGTTTCTATCTCTTTGTTGATATTCTCATTTGTTCATGTATTGTTTCCCTGATTTTATGTGCTTGTCTATTTGTGTTCTCTTTTAGCTCATTGAGCTTTTTAAAAATGATTACTTGAATTTTTTGTCAGACAATTCATAGCTCTCCATTTCTTTAGGGTTGGTTATGGAGATTTATTTTGTTTCTTTGGTGGTGTCATATTTCCCTGATTCTTCATGTTCCTTGTAGCTTAGGGTTGGTGTATGCACCTTTGAAGAAATAGCTTGTTCTTCTAGTTTTTAAGGAGTGGTTTTGGCAGGAAAAGTCCTTCATTAATCAACATGTTTCAGAACCTCTCAAATGTTTTCTGTGGTTATGTTCCACTCCTCCTCCTCTTTCTGGATTGAGAAGTTGTAGTATTGTGTGCCTTCTTTAAATCTCACAGAGCCATGTTGGCTTCCATAAAGCACCTTTCTCCTTTCCCTAGTGCAGTGCGCTGATAGGCTGGGGTGTTGGATGCACACTCCACTCCTTTCCCTCCTTCCTGAAGAAGAAGTCTCAGACTTGTGTGTTTCTCCCATTTTCTCAGAACTATGCAGCTACCTTAAACCTCCTGCCCCTTTCTCTAGGGCAGTGCACTGAAATTCTGCAATGTTGGATGCAAGATCCACTTCTTTCTCTTCCTCCTGAAGGAGATGATTCTAGGTTGTGTGTTTTCTCCCTATCTTGCAGAGCTTTGCCAACTTCTGAGAGCCACCCATCACTTTTACCCTGGGGAAGTGCCCTGAATGTCTGGAAGTTGGATGCAACCTCCACTTTTCTCCCTACCTCCTGAAGAAGTCTCAGAATTGTGCACCTTCTCTCAATCCCAAAGAGCTATGTTAGCTGTTAAGCGCTGCCCACTTTTCTCCCCCAAGGAAGTGCACTGGAATTTTGGGAGGTTTGGTGCAAACTCCACTTCCTTCCTTCCAAAGGAGAAGTCTCAGGGTTGTGTTCCTTCTCTCCATCCTGTTAAAGCTATTCAGTCTGTTGAGAGCCCACACTCTTTATCTTTGTTCTTAACTGCCTACAGGCATTCTAACTATGCTAGTTGCTTTAGCACTCTGAGTAAGATGAGACTGAAGTAGATCTCTCACGCATTGCCCCTGAAAAAGCAAAGAATTTTAGATGCATGCTTCACTCTTCTTTCTCCCCAGGTAGAAACTGTGGGCTGGGTTTATCTCTCTCAGTCCTGAGCTGTGTTGGCTTGGGGGAGAGGCTGACTCGGAAAGGGAAAGTGTTCTTTCTACCTATTTCAAAGCAGTTTTTTCTAATTTTGTTCTCATCTTGGGTGTTGGAACTTCTTAGCTGAAATTATGCTGATCCAAATTTAATTGTTTTATTGGCATTTCTGTGTGGGGGGTCGTGAGGTCTTGGACTTCCTATTCTGTCATCTTACTGACATCACTTCCCCCATAGCTTCTTGGAGTACAGTTTAAAAACCACCGAATTATATAATACAATTTCAGTTGCTCAACACAGAAATCAAGATCCCTCCTAATCTGGCTCAATCCTGTGTTGTCAGCCTTATTCTTGCTATATCTGTGCCATCTTCCTTCATGTAACAAGTGTTTTAATTGCTCCATACACTAACCTTATGATTTAGTGTCTTTATGTATGCTATTAACTTAGTTGCAGTGATCATTCCTCTTTCAAGCATGGCAAGTTCTTACTCATCCCTCAATGTTCAACTCAGAAATCTCTGTGTCATTTCTTCCACTATGGACCCAGAGACTGTGTACATTCCTTAAGCATGTATTTATCACACTGCATTTGTTTTGGCATTTGTTTCTTCAGTTAGGATGTAAACTATAATAGTCAGAAATTTTTTCATTCATTTATAATTCCTTGTATCTAATACAGTGTGGAGAACATAATACACAGTTTTTAAAATACACAAATAAGTAAATTGACTAAATAATGCCATTTGCTCCATGAATGTGGGTAAGAGGATTATACTAAAAGTTGTGCGATTAGGTTGTATTTCCAGATTCGCCCCAAGTAGCTTTGTGATACTTACTGGAAAAGTCATGTAACATTTTTAGATTCAATTTAATTATTGCAATAATGATTTATTCTTGTTTTAAAAGTCTGTGATTTTAGCATAGCAAATAGATTGTCATCCATTAGTGTAATATAAACCAAGTCAAATCATATGATGATAGAGCTATATAGTGCTTCATATATCACATCGTATGTTATCTTCATTTCACAGAAGGGTAAAGTGAAGCCAGAATGGTAATTTTACTTGACCAAGTACATGTAACTAATTAGTGGTCACTGTTAGAAGAACATGCTCCCTAACTCTCAATCTATTCTTTCAATTTTTACCTCATTTATTTGTTTATCAGAAAATAATTTTACTTCTTACTTGTAGTTGTTTGATCTATTTTGAGTTAGTTTTGTATATAATGTAAGGTAAGGTTCAACTTCATATTTTTGCTTGTGGATATCCAGTTTTCCCAACAACATTTATTGAAAAGACTTTCCTTTTCCCATTGAATAGTCTTGGCATCCTTGTCAAAAATCATTTGACCGTATATGAGAGTTTATTTCTGAACTCTCTATTCTATTCTATTTGACTCTATGTCTTTATGCAGGTACCACACTGTTGTGACTATTGCAACCTTTCAATAACTTTTGATATCAGGGACTGGGAGATCTCCAACTTTGTACTTTTTCAAGATTGTTTTGGCTACTCTGGGTTGCTTGAGATTCCAGATGATTTTTAAGGTGGATTTTCTATTTCTGCAAAAAAAAAAAAGTAATTAAGATTTTTATAGGGATTGCCTTGAATTTGTAAAGCTTTATGTAATATTGATATCCTAATATTAAATCATTCAGTCCATGAGCATGAGATGTCTTTCCATGTGTTTGTGTCTTTATATTCTTTCAGCAAAGTTTATAGTTTTTGTGCACAAGTCTTTCACTTCCTTAGTTAGGTTTGTTCATAAGTATTTTATTCTTTTTGATGTTATTGTATATGGAATCATTGTCTTAATTTTCTTTTTGTATTGTTTATTGTTATGAATCTGACAAATTAACATTGTTAAGTGGAGCACAGGTTGCCAGATGGTAAGCCCTGGTTTATGATAAACCACAAGAGAAATTGAAATAGAGAAGCTTGTTATTCACAGGCCCTGGAAGAAGTACCTGTCATGCCTTGTGAGGGGCCACACAGGGAGGTCAAGGTAGGGTGTAGACAGAAAGAGAAAAAGGACCTGGGGCACATGCTTTATTAGGATCCACGGGTGGAGTGCTTTGGGGCTCCCAGCTAAGACCAGGTTTGTCAATTCAAACCAAAGGAGCAGAGTTTTGGTGAGCCCCATGGGCTCTTAACTAAGGGATGCACAAAGAGAAGACGCTGGGAGGCAAGGGAGCCTTGGGGAAGTCATATCAGGAGCTTACATTTGTTTGTCACTCTGTGGGCTGTTATCTAGGGTATGTGCTTGCTTGAGGAGGCTAGTGTCAGTTTAAGGGCCCTGTAGCCTGCTTGGCCAAGAAAATGGATACTTAGGCAGCAATATCATGGAATATGTTAACTAAACTTGACAATCCACCCTGTGATGCCGCAGCGTCAGGAATAGCAATGACTTGTGTAGCAGATATGTTAAAGGACATAGGTATTGTTTTCTGAAGCCATTGTAAGGCACATTTAACCAAGGCAGTAATGATGAAGCCTATGATGAATAGACTTGTTACTGTCTGAAATCCAGTTCTTAACCATTGCCCCCAGGTGGATGGCGAGAGCCATAAGAACAATTCAGGGACCTCAGGAAGTGTGGAAATTTGTTGAAATATTTTAGTTATATTATGCATGACCTGGATATCTTGAGATATCTTCTGGAGGTTGGCCTGTACTTGTCCTGAGTTGTTAATGTACATGCAGCAAGAAGTGCCTTGTATAGAACAGATTCTTTCCCATTCAGCCAATAGGAAATCTAACACCTGAATCATGCTCTTTTGCATCATTCTCAGACTGTGGTGTGGTATCTGTGTGTAGTTGATTAGAGTGGAGGGTATTTACTGGGTGGCTTTTAATATCTGATCTTATTGGGCTAGGACGGTAGCACTCATTTCTATGCCTGGCATTCCAGTGGTGACAGCCATTCCCAATAGGATATGGGTAAGAATGGTTCTCTTGGTATGTAAGATGTATCTAGTGGAGAGCTGCCATGAAGGTAAAGGTGGCTGGAATATTAAAGGTAACAATGTTGCAATAATAGGGGTCATCTCCTATATATATGGCAGGATCAAGTGGACTTGCTCTTGGCCCTTTGAGTCAGGTCTACAATAGAATCAGAATGAGGCATTATTTATCATTTTGGTTTGGTAAATATACAGGATGGGGTCCAGCTTTTGTGTTTGAGTATAGTTAGCATCTCTTAGAAAGTACCACTGTGGGGCTTGGCTATTGATACTTATCCACAGGGTGTCCTGTTTGGGGTCTAGATTAGGAGTTTAGTCTAGCCTAAATGAGGCTCAAGGTGTTTTGGAGGAAGTTAGCACAAGGCAATAATCACTAGGAAGACCTGCGAGATAGGTAATGACATGAAGCTGTAGGTCTGGCCCTGTGTGGTGACAGATTCAACATTGTTTGAATTGCAAGTCTTGGACTGCTCCCTCAGAGGTTTTGTATGAATATATTTGTTGTGTTGGATCTAGGCCACTGGCTTGTGGTGTGGGGCAGGGTTATGGTGTACAATGGGGTGGGGCTGATGGATAAGGTGGAGAGAGAAGTGGAGTTGGCAATTTCAGGTATGGAGGAGGTGCTTGTGGTGATGATGGGAATAATGAAGGGCATAGGGTCTGTCATGGATGCACTGGGTGGAAAGCAAAAGCTGTAATCTAGTACACTGAGCAGCAAACACAGCATCCAGAGTTTCCTGACCATGGGGTCTAGGCAGGTCAAGCTAGAAGTGTTTAGAATACATTGTTTGACTTGGCTTAAGATACATTGTTTGACTTTCTATAAGGGACAAATGACTTCTAGTGTTCCCAGCAGGGGATTTGCTCACTGTTTTGCAAAGGTTTTGATAGAGGCAAGGTTTGTGAGGCAGGCAGTTATCTATTTCAAAAAAATAGTAGTCTATAGGGTCCTCAGTGTTGATCAGTTGGAGGTATTTTTGCAACTTGGCCTTGAGGCTGACAGTCACCACAGCCATTGCCTTTCTGGTGTGAAGGTAACCTAGAAGAGGAAAGCCCCTTTGCCCAGTGAGGTTGGGGCACATTGTCTCCTGTGTCATCCTCTTGGGTTGTGGTGTCATTGTCTGAGGCATAGTCATCTCAAATAGTGAGCTTTGGGCTGGAATGATGTCATCTGTGGAGTTGGTGTGCTTCAGGGTGGTGGAGGACAGTCCAGGGTAAGACGGCCTTCCCAGCTGGGGATCCGTGAAGGATAGGAATGGCTGGCTGCTGTTAAGTTTTTACTATATATCCTGGAGGCCATAGAGTATGGAACTACAATTATAGGCTCTACTGCTGGTTGAGCAGATCTCAGTGAGCTCCATCAGATCATCAGGGGTGCACCGCGCAAAGGAGTCGTCAATGTCTGTGACCGAGATTTGTGGGAACTCTGCCCACAATGCATACAGATTCTGGGCATATTGATAACCAAATTGTAGGGACATTTTGTAGATGGTAGCTTTGCAATCCAGAGATGACCCAATTAAAACTATAGTAAGATCACTAGAGCGCAAATCTGCCAGCCAAATGGGTCTGATTTGCTTTCATTGAGAGGGTAGTTCTGCCGGGGATACAATTTGAGGCATGGTATAAGGGGGGGTGAAACACGTTTAAGTGTCACTTCCATTGATGACATTTAATGTAGAGAGGGGTGAGCTCTAGGTCTGAATCCATGACTGGTAGCATGCTGGCCAAAGCCCTTCTAACAGGGCCTGCCAGCACCTGGTGCTCAGCCATCCTGTGGTGCAGTTGTGAACCTGTCTGATTTAGTTCCAGCACTTCTCCTGAGACAGGGTTAAGCCTGAGGGGTCTGCCAGCAGCCTTGTTATCCAGCCCATACACAATAAAAGCAATAGCCACAACCATAGAGAGCATTGGCATTTGACTAGCTTGCAGGGGCCTCCTTTGGGGTGAGAAATCTGGATACTGATCAAAGGCAGGGTGTAGTTGCTTTGAAGCAAGAGGTCTTTTACCTCTTCATCTAAGATGGGGTAGGGGTCCAGCCTGTGTCTACTGATAGTGGCCCCAAGATACTGGAGTTTCTTTTTAGATTTTCTTTCCTTAATATGACTGACATCCATTAGGCAGAGGGCCTCTTCTTCTCTCTGAGATCCACATGGTTCCACTGATGAGGATTTTTAGGCTAGTTAATTTTAAAACTGCAGACGAGAAGCAGGCTCCCAGGAGTGGAATTTGCTTGCCCCTTCTTGGGAAATACTTACATTTCTAAGGGAAACCTCTATCTGTAAAGATGCCTCCCTCTCTGTGCCAGGAAGAAGGGGGATGGCCTTATCTCTAGAAACTCTTAATCAATGCCAGGGGCAAGAACTTAAGTTGTTTACTGTCTGGCAACCTCATGTAACTGACCCCCCCACCCCCAAATCCTCCTTTGTCTTTAGCTGAGGATAATATTTAAGCAGTGACTTCTGCCATTTACTCAATCCATTTGATTCTTATCTAAAAGTTGTGGGACCACCCAATGGCTGGACCCTACGGGCACTGATACCATTTTAACTTTTTTACATATTCTTTCCTTTGTCTTGTAAAGAGATAACTTACATACCTATGCCTTAAATTTAGCTCGAACCCTCAACTTGCGGCAGCAGAAGCTCTGACTGCCCATGGGTCCTGTCCCCATGCTATTCTATTCTCTAAATAAAAGAGCACTACTGCCAGATCTTAAGAGTCCAAGGAATCTTTCTTTTGACTCCTCAGCTCACCGACCCCACATCACCACTAATGGGTCTTGGAGCTATAATTTCAATCTCCTGCAAAATTTTTCATGAATTTGGTTTAATTAACCAACCTTGATAACCGAAATAGTGACGCAAAGCAGATGGCCTCTGCTTTGCAGCTGGTACTGGGCCATCGTCTGGGCCAATAAAATCTGTATGATTATGACCTTTTAGCAATTTGGTATGAATTTATCACTTTGAGCTCTCTATTATAAGAAGGTCAAATTGCACAATCTTCTCTTGATCAGGTCACCAGTGTGTGGAAGATGATGAGATGATGGAAAAATCAAAATGGAACGAGGAGAATTCATATGGTGAGCAGACATGAATGACATCCTCTCTAATGTCAAAGAAGGGGAGGAGATTCCCTGTAAATACTAACAGGGGAGTCTTTGGAGGAGACTGGTAGTTGGTGTGGGGTATTTGGAGAACTGAGGCCTGGAAATTAAGCAGTATCGCAGTCAGGTGTAAAATTTCTGTCCATTTGGAGGATCATTTATTGTTTGAATGCTTGAGGAGGATGTCTTTGTGTAGGCTGTTATGCCCCTCTATAAGCCCAGTTGCTTGGGGCCAGTAAGCTGGGTGGAAATTCCCAAGATTCCATATTCTTGAGCCCATGACTGAACAACTTGGGAGGTGAAAAGACCTTAATCTGAATCTGTGATGACTGGTTAACCAAAAGGGACGAACATATACCTGGTTAAGGAGAATACATTATGGGAAACAGTGTTTTTGGAGGGAGTGGCCAGCAGTGAAAGCATCCATGATGGTGGTTGTATACCAACTAGTTCCAGTGGAGGGTGGCAGTGCCTAATAAAATCAATTTGCCATTACAAGTAGGGCCTGTCACCTTGGGCCACATTTCCCCACCTGAAAGCCTTCTAGAATTTTGTTTGGGAGCAAAGGAGGCAATTATCTACCACCACGTTGGTTAGTCAGGGTGAGGGGGGTGTTACGCTTGTATGCCCAGTCCATAAGTGCTGTCACTCCTCTATGGCCTGATGTGATATGTGATGAGGATTTTTAGGCTGCTTAATTTTAAACTACAGATGAGAAGCAGGCTCCGAGGAGTGGAATTTGCTGACCCCTTTGTTGGGAAATATTTACATTTCTAAGGGAAACCTCTATCTGTAAAGATGCCTCCCTCTCTGTGCCAGGAAGAAGGGGGATGGCCTTATCTCTAGAAACTCTTAATCAATGCCAGCGGCAAGAACTTAAGTTGTTTACTGTCTGGCAACCTCATGTAACTGACCCCCCCACCCCCAAATCCTCCTTTGTCTTTAGATGAGGATAAAATTCAAGCGGTGACTTCTGCCATTTACTCAATCCGGTTTGATTCTTATCTAAAAGTTGTGGGACTGCCAAATGGCTGGACCCTATGGGCACTGATACCGTTTTAACTTTTTTACATATTCTTTGTCTTGTAAAGAGATAACATACATACCTATGCCTTAAATTTAGCCTTACTCTCCACCCAACTTTGCAGCAGAAGCGGCAGCAGCAACAGCAACATGCCAGCAGCATCTCTGACTGCCCGTGGGTCCTGTCCCCACGCAGCAGCTCTGACTGCCCATGGGTCCTGTTCCCATGGCGGCAACAGAAGCTCTGACTGCCCATGGGTCCTGTCCCCATGCTATTCTATTCTCTAAGTAAAAGAGCACTACTGCCAGATCTTAAGAGTCTAAGAAATCTTTCTTTCGACTCCTCGGCTCACCAACCCCGCATCAACATGGGCCCACTCTGCTAGTGGATATGGAATTTCTGGAGGAATAGTTGTGTCCAGAGCTGTGTTTGGTACTTTGGGAGGTAGCTCATGTGGGGCATTAGAACAGGTGTGTAATTTGGATAAGGAGTCTGCAATGTTATTATAAGGTGCTTCTGGTGTTTGTTGATGTGTGTGTGCACAAACATGAGTGACTGTAATTGGCATGTGTGAGTTGGCTATTTCTTTCCAAATGGAGGCACCCCAGATAGGTTTTCCTTAAATCATGAAATTGTATTTTTGTCATTGTCCAAACCAGACTGTGAGCCCATTGGTTATCACCCAGAAGTCAGTAAATATGTGTGCCCTTGGTGTCTCATTTTTATGGCTTGTTGTAAGTCAAGTGCACTGTCACCAATTCTGCCAGTTGGGCTGAGCCAGGAAAGCCCTCCTTGACTAAGGATGTGCTGCTAGCAGGATGATATGCTGTGGTCTTCCAGCGGGCTCTATTGCATACAATGGTGGTACTACTATTGGTGAAGAATGCCAGCTCCCTTTCCATGTCAGACAGTTGGTCCTAAAGGGCTTCCCAAACTGCTCAAGGGGTCAGCAGAGGGGATGCTACTGGCTTCACCTCTATGTCAGTAGGCAAGGGACTGAGCAAGGGGGAAGCCATATCCTCTTGGAATTTGAAAAGACCCTTGACATCAGGTTTAGTCCTTCCCTAAAGATATCAACTTCACTTTTACAGTGAGGCCTCAGTTGCCATGCTGAGTCTTTGTTGGGTTGAATTCCTGACCCAAGGCAGTATGGGGACTTGTGTGTGAAGCAGTATGGTCTGTGTGCCTGTTAATGCCTCTATCTCTAAAAGGGTCCATTAGGCTGCCAAGATTTGGCACTTGAGTTGCATGTTCCCATCTGCTGTCTGAGGCAGATGTTTGGTCCAGAACCCCATGGTCAGCCAGGTAGAGCTGTGCTTAGTTCAGATACTCCAAAAGGTGTAACTGGTCATCACCAGTGATTTAACTTGGAAGTCTGATCCCAGAGGACTAAGGGCTGGGCCTGCTGTATGGCTTGCTGGGCCAGCCATCGTAAGACACTTTGTTGAGGTTCTCTCCAATGGAAAGAAGCCAATTTTCATGTAGTGGCATAAAAAGGCCTAAGTAGAATGGATAAATGTGGAATGTGTTACTTTCAAAAAGTAAAAAGCCCTAATATGTGTGATCTGCCATAATGTAGTAGGAACTTTGATTGCGAGGAGTTAGTGTTTTACAGCCAGAAGAGTTTCTTAGCCCTCAGCTGACCACGTTATGTCATGAAACTTAGAAAATTGGCTGGGCTTGGATCTTGTATAGAGCAATGGCCCATCCTCTCTAATATAAATATTGTGTTACTAGGTGCAAATCTTCCTGGATGGCATCCTCAGAGGACCCTCATAGTAGAATGTCATCTGTATAATGTCAAAGATGGCAGTGGGTTAGTTTGAGTAAATTTAGATGTTGTCTGCATAGGTTATGTGTGATGGAAGGGCTGTTTGGATAACCCATGGTCAGCTGAGTAAAGGTTTACTGGGTGCCCTCAAAAGCGAAAACAAGTTCACTGAATTTGAAGTAAATTTTCAGTTATTGAGACTCAGTGAGTCTTCAGTTATTGGGACCAAGCAGAACATGTTGGCTAAATCTAGGACAGTAAAGTAGGGGCCCTGAGCCTTTGTGGTATCATTTATCATCTCTATAATATTGGCATTGGGAGCCTTAATGGCAGGAACCTGTGCAATTAAGTTTTGATAGTCAATTGTTAATCTCCATTCATTAGTGGCTGGTTTTAACACTGGCCAGATAGGGACATTAAAGGATGAGATGGTAAGTCTAATGACCCCAGTGTCCAGAATATCTCTAATGATGAGCTAAAGGATCTCTGTACCTTGCTTCAGCCTATATTGTGGTACATTTTCTGTTTTTCACTTGGGGAGGCAATTGGACAGGTTCCCATTTGGCAGCTCCCACTAGAAAGGCCAGGAATTTGTGTTAATTCTACTAGGCATGTCACTAGATGAGGGTATCCATACCTATAATAGGAAAAGAAAGAGCTGGGGGGCCACCACCACTGTCAACTATTTTAGAAATATGGTGCCAATAGACAAATTTAGCGTAATTTGTACTGCCTTTACAGTTTTACCTGCTATGACTTGTAGGCTGTATGAGGTCCCCTTGAGGAATTTATAAGGGTTACCTGGACTTAGTGTGACTTGGGCTTCTGTGTCTAACAGAGTCAAGAAAGTCTGGTTATTACCTTTGTCACAGTGGACTACCTGAGTTGTAAATGGGTGATTGTCCCCAGGAGGTAAGACAAGCTTTAGGGAGCTGCCAACTCCCTAGAGTAAAGCTCTGGGGGGCTGCCAATCCCACAGGTCAGGGAACTCATTTGGGGCAGAGTGAGCCTCAAGATTCTCTAAAGGCTCTGGGCCATTGAGAGTGTGCTCTGTAGTGAAGTAATTGCTTCTTTTAAAGAGAGGAGCTTGTGCCAAGGCTGTCTGGATATAAGGTTATCGAGAACTCCCAACTGATGGAGCTGCCAGTACAAGGCCCTATGCTGTTTAGAATCATCCCAGGATGATTCTAATGGGGTTTGCTCAATGGGGTTTGCTTGGGCGCTCCAGGACCAGGAGGTGGAAAGAGTGCTCTGCGAGGTGAGTTCTGGGGCCGGGCACCTAAGGGCTGGCCTTGGGGTTATGGGCAGCCTTCGTACTGTAAAATCTGGGAATCTGAGTGAGCACCTCCTTCATGGTGGGCCACCATGTCTGCTTCCTCCAGGGCCTCCTGAATACTATGGCAGGTCCCCACGAAGTGCAGGAGTATGGCCCTGTAATTTGGCAGGGCTTCCTGTAAAAAGAATTTTCTGGATTTGGGGTCGATTGGAGCTTCTTCGGGGTTTGAGTTGAAATCCAGGTCATTTAGGTTGTTATGTTCAAAGAAGTGATAGACCCTTTGGACCATATCAATCGTATGGAGAAAGAGTCTGGCTTCTCTAGTGTCTTCCGCTGGCTTTGAGCCTTTGTGGTTAATAACCTCAATAAGACAGGTGAGCTAGGCACCAAACCATAAAAATCCAAGTAAGCAGGGGAAGAGATTCTCCTTCTATATATTTAGGGCTGGTGCCTTTGGGTTCTACCTCTCCCTCGTCACTGGAAGTCTCATCTATGGTGTTGGGATTGTCCGCAGCAGCAGCCTTTGATTTGATTCTGGTTGACTTAATGGTACAAGTCTTGGGGCAGTCTCTCATGGGTGGGGGTCAGGGTCACCTGCGTCTCTAAAGAATTTGGACCTCGGGTTCTGTTTTTTTTTTTTAAGCTTATGCATTTTGGAGTCTTTGGAAATACTAGCTAGTTGTCTCATTTCAGTGGTGGTGAGTAGTAGCTCAGAGCCAGTATTTGACATTTTCAACATCTGGTCAGCCCCTTTTTCTCCTTCCTCTTGTACAAAGTCTTTTAAAACATTTAGTATCTCAAGACGTAAAATTTTGAGTATCAGTTTTTAATTCCTTATTATCTTATTAGACCTTAAGAATTGTTACCAGAAAGATCTATGGCGTACATCCCTGGTGGCTGGACTCATAGGTATCGGCTTTCTTCTCCAAGCTGTCCCAATTGACCTCACTACGATTGGGGTTGGCCTCCACTAGCACAATAGTGGCAGGATCATTGGGACTGGCCCCTGGTCCCCAAGAGGGTAGGACCAGGGCTTTGGCATGTTGGTATGCTGAATTTCTGAGCAGCACCCAGGCTGCTTCTATGGGTGTTTTACATTTCGTGAGGAGCTTGCTAACTTCTTCAGTACTATGTGCTCAGGCTATTTATATTGTTTATATTAGGCTATTAGATCTTGTGCCACCATGTGCCAGGGGTGGGACTCACAATATCCCATAAGACTGGGAGATGAGGTGTGATAGCAGTAAGGTATACAGCAAGAAAGGGACTGCAGGCCCCATCAGCACTTGTCTTTGTGAGGAGCCAAATCTTCCTCAGTGGGGGTTCCCCTATCATACTGGTTAGGATTTGGAGTCCCTGTGCTGCCAGGAAACACAGTGGCCAGAGAAGGGAAGTCTCCTTCTCTTCTTTTTAACGGCACTGTCTGGCACCTTTATCCAGTAGCCCACGCTTGCATGGGTGTTGCCACTGAGGTTTCCTGCCTGTTAACGAGTGCAATGGGATTTTGAGAAAATGTTAACCAATTCACCTAACAGTCGGCAGCAGTGTCTGTGTTTACAGTCAAAAAATACACCCAGTGTCTAACAGCTGCTGGAGGAACTCACCCTCTGTGTGGGGTGTTAACAGGCAGAAAACACATCTGTGGCACCTCAGACCAGCTCTGACCATCAGTGCTCTGAAGTCCAGGAGGACTCTGGTTTGTTTTTTTTTTTTTTTTGGAGATTACAATTTGGGATGGGAAGTTTTGGCAGTACCCTTCATAGGCAGTACACTGCAGCACAAAGCAGTGCAAATGAATGGCAGCAAAGAGCGGACCCCTTTGAGATAGAATTACCTACTTGGGAGAGCCAGTTAGCCATTTGCAGCTAAAACACATTCCCTATGGTAGATTGCTAGCCCAATTCTACCATCCTATTTGTGATGCCAATTGTTATGAAACTGTCAAATTAACACTTATTCAGTGGAGCACAGGATGCCAGATGGTGAACAGGTTCAACAACAGACTACAAGAAAAATTTAAATAGAAAATTTTATTATTCACAGGTCCTGGGGGAAGTAGCTGGCATGTCTCAAGGGGCCATACAGGGAGGTCAAGGCAGAGTACAGATAGAGAGGTAGAACCTGGGGCACGTGCCGTTATTAGGGTCCATAGGTGGAGTGCTTTGCGATTCTCAGGCTAAGGCTGGACTGGTCAACTCAAACCCAAAGAGGGGAGTTTTGCTAAGCCCCATGCAGATCTTATCTAAGGGGTGGACAAGAGTAAGGTGCTAGGAGGCAGGAGAGACTGCTGATTACAAGGGCTGTTGGGAAGTTATATCAGGAACTTAAATTAGCTTATCACTCGCTGGGCTGTTATGCAGGGCACGTGCCTGCCTGACGAGGCTAGTGTCAGTTTAAGGTCCTTGCAGGCTGCTTGGCCAGAAAAATGGACGCCAAGGCAGCAATACTGTGGAGCAGCATAGCTAACTCTAGACATTCATTGTTATTGTACAGAAATGCAACTGATTTTTGTGCGTTGATTTTGTATCCTGCATTTTTGCTTAATTTGTTTATTAGTTTTAGCAATTTTTTGTGTGGAATCTTTAGGATTTTCCTCATATAAGATCATGTTATGTGTGAATAGAGATCATTTGACCTCTTCCTTTCCAATTTGGATCTGCCCAGGTCAGCACTCTCCAAGTTGTTTCCGGACCATGGCAAGACGGGTCTGGGCAGATTCGCTGGCTCCACTGGTTCCGCAGCCTGTCCTGAGCTCTGTCTGCCTATTACCAGATGCATAGGTGGGCAGGACTCCTGCTAGGTCACTTGGCATGTGGTGCTAGAACCCACAACACTCATAGAGGCACTTTTGTTCATGGATGGATGTCTAATTATTATTTAAAAAGGGGAATAAAGAGGAGAAACACCTTAATGCCACCAGGATGCTGATGTCACTCTCTCAATACATGGACGCCTTTTGTTTCTTTTTTAAATTTTATTTTGTTGTCATAAGAATACTTAACATGAGATCTACCCTCATAAAACATTTTTAAGTGTACTACCTTATTGTTGACTATGGGTACAACGTTGTACAGCAGATCCCTAGAGCTTATTGATCTTGCTTAATTGAAACTTTATGCCTGTTGATTAGTAACTCCCAATTTGCCCCTCCCTAAAGCCTCTAGCAACTTCTTTTCTATGTTTTGATTCTAGGAATTTTACTATTTTAGATACCTTATATAAGTGGAATCAGGCAGTATTTGTCTTTCTGTGACTGGTTTAATTAAATTAGCATAATGTCCTCAAGGTTCATCCATGTTGCTGCATATTTCAGAATTTCTTTATTTTTTAAGGAAGAATACTATTGCATTGAATGTATATACTACATTTACTTTATCCATTTATCTTTTGTTGGACATTTAGGTAGTTTCTACATTTGGCTATTGTAAATAGTGAACATGGAATTGCTAATTTCTCTTTGTTATCCTGATTTCACTTCTTTTGAAATGTACCAGAAGTGGGATTGCTGGATCACATGATAGTTCTATTTTTAATTTTTGAGGAACTTCCACAGTGTTGTCCGTAGTAGCTGCATAATTTTTAATTCCTATCAATAGTGTGCAAGGGTTCCAATTTTCCACATTCTCACCAATAAATGTTTCTTTTTGTATTAGGCATCCTGACAGGTATGAGGTGATATCTCATTGTGGTTTTGATTTGCATTTCCCTGATAATTAGTGACATTGAGAACTTTTATATTACTGTTGCCCATTTCATATCTTCTTTTGAGACATCTTTGGCCCATTTTTTAATCACATTATTGGTGGTTTTTTTTTTTTTTACTATTGTGTTACAGAAGTTCCTTACAAATTTTAGATATTCACCCCTCATCAGTTAAATAATTTGCAGATGTTTTCTCACATTCTGTAGGTTGCCTTTTTTATTTTGATGATTGTTTCCTTTGCTGTGCAGAAACTTTTTAGTTTGATGTTTTTTACTTTTGTTGCCTGTGCTTTTGCTTTCATATTCATGAAATCATTAGTAAGACCAATGTCAAGAATATTTGCCCCTATGTTTTCTTCTAGGAGTTTTGCAGTTTCTGATCTTATGTATAACTCATTATTCCATTTTGAGTTGATTTTTTTATATATAGTGTAAGACAAGTGTTCAGTTTTATTCTTTTGTATGTGGATATCCAGTTTTTCCATTTGCTGAAGAGACTACTTTTTCCCTATTGTGTATTATTTTCCTCTAAGATCAGTAACAAAGCAAGAATGCTCCCTTTGGCCACTTCTATTTAACATAATACTGGAAATCCTAGTCAGAGCAATTTGGCAAGAAAAAGAAAGAAAAGACATTCAAGTCAGGAAGGAAGAAGTAAAATTTTCCATGTTTGCAGATGACACTGTTGATGGGAATATGAAATGGTGCAGCCACTATGGACAACATTATGGAAATTCCTCAAAATCCTAAAGACTCTACAAAATACTGTTGGAAAGAATAAACAAATTCAGTAAAGTTAAAGGATACACAATCAACTCATTAAAATTAATTGCATTTATATTTCCCAACAATGCACTACTTGAAAAGGAAATTAGGAAAGCAATCACATTTACAATAGCATCCAAAAAGAATAAAGTACTTAGGAAAAACCTCAACTAAGAAGGTGAAAGACTTATACACTAAAAACTAGAAAACATTGATGAAAGGAATTAAACAAGATACAAATGGAAAAACTTCTGATGTTCAGGAATTGGGAGACTTAATATTGTTAAAGATGTTCATACTAACTGAAGCGATCTACAGGCTCAATGCAATCCCTATCAAAGTCTCATTGGCAATTTTTACAAAAATAGTAAAAATGAGTTTAAAATTTGTATAGAACCACAAAAGACCATGAATAGTCTAAACAATTTTGAAAAGGAAAAAAATGTTGCAGGCATCACACTTTCTGATTTCAAAACATATTAGAAACCTTCAGTAATCAAAACTGTATTGTATTGATATAAAGACAGACACACAGACCAGTAGAACAGAATAGAGTACCCCCAAATACATCCACACATATGTGGTCAATAGACCTTTGACAAGGGTGTCTTTTGTTTCTTTTTCTTGCCTAATTGCTCTGGCTAAGACTTCCAGTACTTTATTGAATAGAAGTGGCAAGAGGAGTCTTCCCTTGTTTTGTGCCCAGTTTTAGAGGAAGAGCTCTTAGTCTTTCACCTTTGAGTATGTTATTAACTGTGGGTTTCTCTTATAAAGAATTTATTTTGTTGAGGTAGTTTCTTTTTATTCCTAATTTGTTGAGCATTTTTGTCATGAAAAGGTGTTGAATTTTGTCAAATTGTTTTTCTACATTGATTGAGATGATCATGGTTTTTTCCCTTTCATTCTGCTAACGTGGTGTGCGACATTGATTTTCATATATTGAATCATCATTTGGTCTAAGAATGAATCTCACTTGATTGCAGTGTATGATCCCTTTCATGTGATTCTGAATTTGGTTTTCTAGTAATATCTTGAGGATTTTTACATCAGTATTCATAAAGGATATCGAGTTGTAGTTTTCTTTTAGTGTCTTTGTCTAGCTTTGGTGTCAGGGTAATGTTGACTGTATGGAATGAGTAGGAAATATTTCCTCCTCTTGAATTTTTTTGGAAGAGTTTGAGAAGGATTGGTATTAATTATTCTTTAAATGTTTAGTAGAATTCACCAGTAAAGCCATCTGGTCCTTGGAATTTCTCCATTGGGAGATTTTTGATTACTAATTCAATCTCCTTATGAATTACAAGTCTGTTCAAATTTTATATTTCTTCATGACTGGATTTTGGTAGGTTGGTCTTTCTAGGAATTTGTCCATTTCATCTGGATTATCCAACTTGTTCATGTATATTTGTTCATAGTAGTCTTTTATAATCCTTTTTACTTCTCTAAAATTGGTAGCAATGTCTCCTCTTTCATTTCTGATTTTAATTTTGGATCTTCACTCTTTTTTTTATTCAATCTAGTTAAATATTTGTCAATTTTATTGATATTTTAAAAAAACAACTGTTGGTTTGTTGACTTCTTTATTGTTTTTCTGTTCTCTATTTTACTTATCTCCACTCTTTTTTTTTTTGTTATTTCCTTTCTTCTGCTAGGTTTGGGTTTAGTTTGTTCTCTTTTTCTGGTTCCTTAAGGTGTAAAGTCACATGATTGATTTGAGACTTCTTTTCTTTTTCTTTTTCTTTTTTTTTGCTGAGGAAGACTTTCCCTAAGCTAACATCTACTGCCAATCTTCCTCTTTTGGTATGTTAGCCACTGTCACAGGATGGCCACTGACAAGACAAGTGGTGTAGGTCTGTGCCCACGAACTGAACCTGGGCCCCTGAAGCGGAGTGTGCCAAACTTAACCACTAGGCCACTGGGGCTGGCCTTTTTTTTTCTTTTTTAATGTATTTATAGTTATAAATTTCCTTCTTAGCACTACCTTTGCTACATCTCATAATTTTTTGTATGTTGTATTTTCAATTTTATTTGTTTCAGGATATTTTCTACTTTTCCTTTTTACTTATTTTTGATCTACTGGTTTTCAACAGTTTGTTGTTTAATTTCCACTTATTTGTGAATTTTCCAATTTTCCTTCTGCTATTGATTTTCAGTTTCATCCCATTGTAATCAGAAAAGATACTCAGTATGTATTTATTAAAACTTGTGTTGGAGCCTAACATGTGGCCTTTCCTGGGGAATGTTCCTTGTGCACTTGAGAAAAATATATATTCTGCTATCTTCGAATAAAATGTTCTATCGATGTCTGTTAGGTCCAATCAACAATGTTTTCATGTCCTCTAATTCCTATTTATTCTTTCTGCTTGTTCTATCTATTATTTTAAGTGGGGTACTGAAGTCTCCCACTATTATTGTAGAGTTGTGGATTATATCCTTCAATTTTGTCTGTTGTTTCATGTATATAGGAGCTCTGATGTTGGATGCATATATGCTTAGAAATGTTTTATCTTGATGAATTTACCCTATTGTCAATATATAAAGTCCTTTTTTGTCTCTTTTAACAGTTTAAAATTAAAGTCTCTTTGGTCTGATATTATTATAGATAACCCTATTCTCTTTTGGTTACTATTCACACAGAATATTTTTCCAGTCCTTCACTTTCAACCTATAATTGCCAGTAAATCTAAATTGAGTCTCTTGTAGCCAGCGTATAGTTGGATCATATTTTTTCACCCATTCTGTCAACCTATGCTTTTTGATTGTGGAGTTTAATCCATTTACAATTAACGTAATTTCTGATGGGGAAGAACTTACTTTTGCTATTTTGTTATTTGTTTTCTGTATGTCATAGCATTTTTGTCTCTCATTTCCTCTATTACTGCTTTACTTTTTGTTGGTTGATTTTTTTGTAGTGACGAGCTTTGTTTCCCTTTCATTTCCTTTTGTGTGTATTTCCTTATGATTACTATGAGGACTACATGTAACATATTAACGTCTTGACAATTTATTTGAAATTGATACCAATTAAGTTTTAATCACATACAAAAACTAAAGTCCTTTACAGTCACACTCACTTCATGTCATTGATGTCACAAATTATATCTTTATATATTGTGTACTCATTAACAAAGATTTATAATTATTATTATTTTTCTACAGATTTTATTTTTTTCTTTTTCTCCCCAAAGCCCTCTGGTACATAGTTTTGTTGTGGGTCCTTCTAGTTGTGGCATGTCAGACACCGCCTCAGCATGGCTTGATGAGTGGTGCCATGTCCATGCCCAGGATTCGAACTGGCAAAACCCTGGGCCACTGAAGCAGAGCATGCGAACTTCACCACTTGGCCACGTGGCCGGCCCCAGATTTATAATTATTTAATTCATTTGTACTTTAAATTGTATAGAAAATAAAAAGTGGAGTTGCAAATCAAAATTACAATAATATTGTTTTTTAAAATATTTTTTCATATATTTACCTTTACTGGAGAACCTTATATTTTTATATGGACTTGTGTTGCTGTCTAGCATTATTTCATTTCAACCCAAAGGTATCCTTTTAACATTTCTTGGTGGGAAGGTCTACTGGTAATGAATTCCTTAAACTGTTGTTTTTCCCTAGATGTCCTAATTTCCTTCTCATTTTTAAAGGAGAGTTTGCAGATATAGAATTCTCAGTTGACAACATTTTTATTTTCTCTTTCAGCACTTCATATCATCCTAATGCCTTTTGGCCTGCAAAGTTTCTGCTGAGAAATACCCTATTAGTCTTATTGTGGATGCCTTATATGTGATGAGTCACTTTTCTCTTGCTGCTTTCCAGATTCTCTCTTTGTCTTTGTCTTTTAGCAGTTTGATTATAATGTGTCTCAGCACGGATCTCTTCTAGTTTATCCTAATTTGAGTTTGCTTAGTTTTTTGTATTTGTACATCCATGCCTTTGCTCAAATTTTGGAAGTTTTTGTCCATTATTTCTTCAAATAATCTCTCTGAAATCTTTCTCTTTTTCTATGTCTGGAACTCTCATAATGCGTACATTGGTCTGCTTGATGGTGTTCCATAAGTCCCTTAGGTTCTGTTTACTTTTCTTCATCCTTCTTGTGTGTGTGTGCTCCTCAGACTCAATAATTTAAAATGACCTGTTTTTAAGTTCACTGATTCTTTCTCCTTCCTATTCAAGTTTTTTATTGAATCCATTACTATGGGATGAATTGTGCCCCCATCCAAATTCATATATTGAATTCCAAACCCCAGTACCTCAGAACATGACTGTTTTGGGTGATAGGGTCTTTACAGAGGTAATTAAGTTAAAATGAGGGTCCTAATCTAATATAACTTGTGTACTTCTAAGGAGAAATTTGCACACAGACATATACAAAGAGAAGATGATATGAAGACAAAGGGAGAACAAGGCTATCTACAAGTCATGGACAGAGGCCAGGAATGGATCCTTTCCTCATGATCCTCAGAAGGGAAGGACCCATCCTGCCAACACTTTGAGTTTGCACTTATTGCCTCCAGGACTGTGAGAAAATGAATTTGTGTTCTTTAAGCCACCCAGTCTGTGGTACTTTGTTACAGCAGTCTTAATAAACTAATATACTTGAGTGAAATTTTCAATATTTTTGTCTATTTCAACTCCATAATTTCTATTTGTTTCTTTTTTATAATTTATATTTCTTTGATTATATTCTCAATATATTATATTTTCAAATGCCCAATTTTCAACAAACGATCACAAGGCATAAAAAGAAAATGGAAACATGGCCCATTTGAAGGAAAGAAGTAAATGTCCAGAAAGCATCCCTAAAGCCTGCACTTAATTTATTATTTTTATACCTAAGTATTTAATATTTGTGCTATTGTAAATGGTATTGACTTTTATTGTTGATATATAAAAATACAATTGACTTTGATTTATTGACCTTGTATCTTAAGACCTTGATAAACTGGCTTATTAGTTCTCATAGCTTTCTTGCAGACTTGTTCAAAAAGAAAATAACAGCATCTAATAATAGAGACAGTTTTATTTCTTCCTTTACTATCTTTAGGTCATTTATTTATGTTTATTGCTGGTTGCTCCACTAGGATTCGCCTATGATGTTGATTAGCATAGGTGAGATAGGACATCCTTGCTTTATTCCTGAACTCTTGCTATTGTTAATGATGTTAGTATATGATCTTTCATAAATTAAGAAACCTCCATTTATTACAAGTTTAGTGACAGTTCTTATGCTTTTTATGCATCTATTGAAATGACATGTAGTTTGTCTTATACAGTCTCTTATTGTGGTGAATTACATTGATTGATATTTAAATTTTGGACCAGTCTTGAATTCTTGGGAGGAATACTTTTTGGTCAAGATCTATTATCCCTTTTTATATATTTCTGGATTTGATTTACTAATATTTTGTTGAGTTTTTCAGCTATGTTCACTAGGGATATCGGAAAGTATTTCCCATTTTATGTCTTTATCTGATTTTGGCTTTAGAACAGTGCTTTCCTCATGAAATGAGTTGGGATGTGTTTCACCCTTTTCTATTTTCTGGGACAAACTTTTCAGAATTGGTGTTTGTATTAGTTAGGATTTCCAGAGAAACAGAACCAATAGAATATATATATATATACACACATATATATACACATACATACATGAGAGAGAGAGATAAATTTGTTATAGGAATGTGCTCAGGCAGTTATGGAGGCTAAGTTCCATAGTCTTCTGTCTGCAAGCTGGAGAACTTGGAAAGCTGATGGTATAATTCAGTCCAACTATGAAGGTCTGAGAACCAGGAGCTCTGCTGTGTGAGGGCAGGAAAGGATGAAGTCCCAGCTCAAGAAGAGAGAGCAAATTTGCTCTTCCTTTGCCTTTGTGTTCCATTTGAGCCTCCAACAGATTAGATGATGTCCACCCACAATGATAAAAGTGAATCTGTTTACTTAGTCTACTGAATCAAATGTTAGTCTCTTCCAGAATCACCCTGACAGACACATCAAAAATAATGTTTTACCAGCTATCTGCATACTCCCAAGCCCAGTCAAGTTGACGCACAAAATTAACCATGATGATATTATTTCTTCCTTAAGTGTTTGGTAGAATTTGTCATTGAAATTGTCTAAGAATCAAATTATATTTTTTGGAAGTTGTAAACTACATTTTCATTTTTTAAAATAGATTTAGGACTATTATTGGTTATCTATCTCTTTCTAAATGAATTTTGGTAGTTTGTGTCCATATTAGTTTTCTACTGCTGCTGTAACAAACCACCACAATCTTAGTGTCTTAATTTATTATCTTATAGTTTTGGAGGTCGGAAGTATGACATTTGTCTCATTGGGCTAAAATTAACACGTTGCTGGGGCTGTGTTCCTTTCTGGAAGCTCTAGGCAACAATCTACTTCCTTACTTTTTTCAGCTTCTAGAGGCCACTTGCCTTCGTTGGTTTGTGGCCCTCTTCCTCTGTCTTCAAATCCAGCTATGTCAAATCTCTCTCTGGCCTTTCTTCTATGATCACATCTTGCATAAATTTTCTATTTCTGATATAACAAATTACCACAAATTCAGCAACCTTAAACAACACAATTCCATTATCTCACAGTTCTGGAGGTTAGAAGCTCAAAGTGGGTCATCAGAGTTGCATTCCTTTTGGAGGAGTTAAAGGAGAATCCATATACTTGCCTCTTCCAGCTTCTAGAGGTTACCTATATTCCTTGCCTCATAGTCCTGAATCACTCCAAACTGTTTCCATTGTTACCTCTCCTCCTGTGACTCTAATCCTCCTGCCTCCTTTGTATAAAAACACCTATGATTACATTGGGCCCACACGGATAAACCAGGACACTCTCCCAGGAAAAATTCTTAATTTAATCACACTGGCAAAGTCTTCTTTGCCATGTAAGGTAACATACTAATAAATTCCAGGATTAGGACATGGACGTCTTTGAGGGGGCACTATTCTGCCTATTCCACATTCCTTTCTAACTTAAGTAGGAAAGACTTTTTGCTTTTGAGGACTCATGTGATTAGATTGGGCTCACGCAGGTGATCTAGGATAATCTCCCCAACTCAAGATCCTTAACTTTAATCACATCTTCAAAGAGTTTTTGCAAAGTAAAGTAACATATTCATGAGTTCTGGGGATTATGGCATAGACAGTTTTTGTGAAGCTATTATTCTACCTACAGCAGTATATTGAGAGGAACTGGTCCATCACATTTGGGCTGTCAGATTTATTCTTATAAAGTTGTTCATAGTATTTCCTCATTATCCTTTAATATCTGTGGGATCAGAGGTAGCATGCACTCTTTCATTACTGATAGTGGTAATTGTGTTTTCTGCCTTTTTATCTTGGTCATTCTTGTTAGAGATTTATCAATTTTATTGATCTTTTCAAAGAAACATCTTTTATGTTCATTAATTTTCCTCCTAGTTTTTCTGTTTTCAATTGATTTATGCTTTAACTTTTATTATTTACTTTTTTCTGCTCACCTTTAATTTTCTCCTCTTCTCTATATACTTAATGTGGTTACTGATTTTAGATCTTTTTTTCCTTTTCTACTACAAGCATTAATTGCTTTAAATTTCCCCTAATCACCACTGTAGTAACATCCCACAAATATTGATATGTTGTATTTTCATTTTCAATGAGTTCAACTTATTTTTATGAAGAAGATTCACCCTGAGCTAAAATCCATTGCAAATCTTCCTCTCTCTCTCTTTTTTTTTTTTTTTTGCTTGAGGAAGATTAGCCCTCAGCTAACATCTGTACCAATCTTCCTCTATTTTGTATATGGGATGCATCCACGGCATGGCTGATGAGTGGATTGGGTCCATGCCTGGGATCCAGACCTGAGAAACTGGGCCCCCAAAGTGGAGTGTGCAGAACTTTAACCACTACTCTGCAGGGCCAGCTCCCAAAATATTTTTAAATTCCCCCTAAGACTTCCTCTTTGATATATGGATTATCTAGAAGCATGGTGTTTAGTTTTCAAATATTTGAGCACTTTACAGATCTCTTTCTGTTATCGATTTTTAGTTTAATTCTGGTCCTAGAATATAGTCTGTATAATTAATTTTTTTTGAATTTCTTAAAGTTTCTTTTACGGTCCAGAATATCATCTATCTATGTGAGTGTTCCATGTGCATTTGAGAAGAATGTGTATTCTGTTGTCGTTGGGTAGAGTGTTCTATAAATATCAATAACAGCATTGTTTAGATCATCTATGTTGTTACTATTTTTCCTCCCTACTTATTCTATCAATACCTTAGAAAGAATTATTGAAGTGTCTAATTTTAATTGTGAATTGCCTTTTTCTCTTTTCAGCTCTGTAAGGTTTTGCTTCATGTATCTTGAGGCTCTCTTGTTTGATGCATAAAATTTAAGATTGTTATGTCTTCTGGGTGAATTGACTCATTATTATCTAATAACCCTGATAATATTCCTTGTTCCAAAGTCCTAAGAGTACAGCTTTTGTTGTTTTTCCTCTTTGCAGATTAAGGCTTTTCTTCCATAAGAGAGTTGGAAGAGATAGATCTGAGTGTAATTTTATCTAGGCTGCCGTTCCCTTCCCCTAGGCAACATCATGAAGAAAATTTTTATCAGGATTCCTTCCACCTTCCTTGTGAGCACCTGGTCGGGTTCATAGCGGAAAAATTTTCAGGAGGTTACTAACCTTAATATATATGCCACACCTAAAGTCTTCACACTCTCACCCTAGCCCATGCTCTCAGCCTTTAGCAATTTATTAATATTTTTAGCTGAATTTTCTTATCATCTTATACAGAATCAAGTGGCATTTTCTCCAGGTATGCCAATGCTAGAGCCTGGTTTCTTGTTGTAGGTGCCTATCTTTTCCTATATTTGGTTTAATTTTTTTGACCTTTGGCTTTAGTTTTCTGATTGGTTCAAGAAAGTCCTTAGTTTTCAGTGTCTCCAGCATTTTCGTTTTGTAAGCGTGAAAGTGATACTCTTTTTGGCTCTCTACATCTCTGAGCAGAAACCAGAAGTGGCATCCACCACATTTTACTTATCTATATTTCTAGTGAGAGATTCCTAGATTGTCTCTAACTTTGTATTATCATGAACAATGCTGCAGTAAATATACTCTTATATATTCACCTGTGGTGCTATATGAAAATTTTCCTGGGTTATAGACCCAGGAGAAGGATTATTGTGCCATAGTGCATGTGAGTACTTAATTTAGCCAATTGCTGCCACACTGCTCTCCAGAATGGCTGCACATATCTACATGTCCACTAAGGTTGAATGAAATATGTTTCCTCCATCGTTGCTGACATGTAACATTATAAAATTTTCTAATTTGTGCAAATATGAATATATAGTGGCACAGCATTTCAATGATTTTGAGCATATTTTCCTAAACTTATTATTCACTGGGTTTTCCTTCCCTTAACTGGCCTATTCTTATCCTTTGACCATTTTCATTGTTTTATTTTTCCTGCTGTTTTGTACATAGTTAACTGTTTTTTAGTTATCAGTCCCTCTTCAGTGATAGACATTGTGAATATCTTCTATCAATAAGTTGACTGGAGTCATTTAATACGCAGAAATCCTTATTCTTGATACACTCAACCCATCAAATTTTGTCTTACAGTTTGTATTTTTGGGATCTTAAGATGTTTTTCTTTACGCCTAGGCTACAGGAGCAATAGAACCATTGTTTTTATTTTTGCATCTGTGCATTGTTTCAAATCTTGTCACCAACCTTTGATTCAGCATACATTCAAACATGTAAATTAACCTTATTTTTGAAACAGAGGAAAGAGTACTTTAGCCATATTGTATAGTATAGCATAAAGAATACTGGACTAGGAGTTGGAAGGCCAAAGTTCTTGTCCAAACTTCATCACTTACTAGTTGTGACCTTAATGAGCTGATAGCCTTATTGAAATTCATAATATTTGATTGGTAATGGAGCTAACACACACAGGTATGCCTTAGGTTGTTATAAAGATTAAATAAGCAATTGTTTTGAAAGTACTTTGAAAAGTATGTACTGCAATACAAATATAAAATCACAGAGTGGTCAGTTGTGTATCTTTGGTTTCACCTTATTAGTGAAATTTCCTAAGTCAGTGGCTCTCAGAGCATGATTTCAAGGATATTAACAAATGTTCTTGAAAAATAAATTCTCTGTTAAAATTAGTTGTGAATTATAAGTTAGGCCACTTATTTACTGTGAAACTTCTTAGAACCATCACTATTTTAATATACAATGAACTCTGTCAAGAGTCATAAAATCGTCTGTTTTTTTCCCCCTACAGTTATTTACTTCCTGGACCTTTTTTCATGGGATATCTATAAGACATCTTCCAGAAAATATCTTATAAAATACAGGTTTGAGAAAAATGATTTATTGGAAAAAGCACTGGGCTTTTCATATTCCAGTCCTGCTACTGAGGTAAGACTTTGGGAAAGGTACTTAACCTCTTTGAGATTCAAATTCTTAACCCTTGAAAACAGGGATAAAGATTTTCATTGAAGGTCTTTGTAAGATAATCTAGATAAGATAATTACCTGATACATAGTAGAAATCCAGTAAGTGGTGCTGGCTGTTTGTTTATTTTTTGTTGTGTATCTTTGTTATTATCATTGATATTATTGTTAAGTAGTTGTAGTTTTTTCTATCGGCGTGGACATTGATCTCTGATCAATAGTTTGCATTCATCACATCTCAGCTTTCTCTTTCTACACCTAAGAGAATGAAGTAGAGGTTGGTAATGATTCTTTGCACCAGGCTATCTTTAGTATTCCTGCTAATCATATAACTGAAACCTCAGCTGTGCCAGCTGGCATAGTCCTTGCATCATTATTTCAGCCACCCACCACTGAGATGAAAATGAGTGGTTCGGAGCTCTTTCTTGAAAACTTTTTTTGTAGCTATAATGTAGATGAGTCCATAAGGTGGAAAATTCTTTCACTCATGATCGTGTATTAAAGTGGAGTTTTTATTGTGATATGTGATAATGATGAAGACCTGCCTGCCCTCCTTTTCAATTATTATTAGCATCTATATCTTCCTTTCAGTGTGTTCTTGTTTATTTATTCATCATTTTCTATATATGATTTACTGCAGTTACTTCATTTAGATTCTGAATTCATGTCCCACTCCCGAAAACCTTTATTTTATTGAATTTTGTTCAATGAGAAGTTGAGTAGCTACTCTTTTTGAGTATTATTCTAGGATTTTTCTAAATCTATGAAGCTACTATCACCAGTGCCAGAACTTGTAATTATGTAAAATCAGTTCTGAAGAGTTAAATACATTTCAATTTGTCAAACAGTGAAAAACACATCCTTTCACAGTATTCTTACTGTGATATTTCAAGCCCTATAGATTTAGAGGTGACCCAGAATTCCTTTGAATCTGACCTTTGTAGGATTTCAGCAGGGAGAGTGAACCTTGATAGCCACATCTTCTGTCCTGTCACCTATCAAACGCTCAGAATGTCAGTAGCCATTTCAGTTTGTCTGTGACGATGAGACAAGCCGCTAACCGTCTTTGTCATTTCAATTTTTCACATGTTTTCTTTTTGTAACAGTCCTTGCCATTTCAATTTTTCACACATTTCTTCTCTCTCTCACTGCCTCTTGCTCTCACTCTTGTGCTCTCTCTCTTCTTGTGTGTGTGTGGTCTCTATATGAGTGAAAACCACTCTCGGCAGCCAGCTGCCACAGGCCACTCAGCTGTAAGAAAGCACAGCTTAAGAACTGTCAAACAAAATGAAAATGAAGCATACTACACAGGAGCCAGTTGGCTACGATTAGGGGTGGGGATCCCACTCTAGCTGTGCCAGGTTGCTACAGTTCATCAGGAAAGCCAGAAGTAGGAAAGACATTTTGCCTCCACTCTCACACGAACACCCTCTATCAAAAGGATGTTTCCTGAAGCCTGCTGTGTAAGGGCTGATTACCAAAGAGCGGTCAAGGCCAACTCAGCCTGCCTGTCCCTTTGACACTTGTGCAAAGACACAGTTACTCTGGTCATAAGAAGATAGAATTTGCAACAGATGCTGTGAATGTACTTGTTCTGAGCGTTATTTGTCCACTATGACCTTCTCATGAAATCCAAAACAATATCCTGTCAAGTTTTATAAGGGCAATAGGAAGATTCCCATAATTTTGCCCCAAAGAGTGTTTCTTCAATGAGGGTCAAGAGGAATGAGTGGAATGAAAGCAATTGACTGCTGTTTGTATCCTATGTCAGCGAAACTACAATGGGCAGTACTGTGGACTCTTAGGTGGGAAACATATCCAAAATAAAACCTACCCTTTTCAGGGAGTAAGATTTGCTACAAGGGTAAATAGTCTATTGAGCCTGCTTTGTTCCATTTTATTTTTTGATAGAGTCAGGTGATGGAAAAACAACTCCTGAGCCCAGCCTTGAAACATGCTGAGCCAGCTTCTCCCAAGGCCTAAGCTACTCCTAGGTGGGTAGTACATTAAGTATTTACTTTTTCAGGCCTCCAAGCTCTGCTGATATGGTTGTTTAATAAGTCCTACCCAGGGAACCTGAAAATGGGAATGCCTGATGTACTGCCCAATAGTACCTTTTACGCCCCAGGAGCATCTACCTTTTTATTTCTCTCTGTATGAGTGGTAAATTAAAACAAAGAGTTTCTTTATTTCAGTCCCAAATGCCAACCCCTGAGATGTGCAGAGATTATATTCACATTCAGATAAACTACTGCACGACCAACAGTTCCTCTCTTATTGCTTGTGACCCTTAGCTGACTTTTCCCGCTGTGGGCTCAGCATCCTAATCCAGACGGTGTGATCCTTGGCCTCTGAAGCTCTTGTTGTTCAGTAGGGGAAATGAAGTCACCGGCCCTTCACTGTAGGAATTTCTGTTCCATGTGGAGAACTGCCTTTGCTTTAAGATCCTTTTAATATTTTACTTCGGTGGGAGAGAGAAAGACTCAGTGATCGTTTTTATGACACTATAAATTTGCAAACAGCTTAGTAAAAGTTAAAAGAAGAGTAGAATGATTAAGGGGATTATATGTGACCAGAAAAAAATCAAAGGAGTTAAATATTTTGGGTTGGATAAATAAAGTCTGTTTAATTAGAAGTAGAAATGGAGTTTTACAATGCTTGAAAAACGAAGACACCTGTTTAAAGAGGATTTTGCTAGCAGAATTGACAAAAAATTAAAGTTGACTAGTGGTATATATTGACTTTTTAATTTTAGTTAGTGGAAAGATCACAGTCCTAGATTGGGATCTGAATTTTGACCTAGTTTTGTTGATTACTAGCTATGTGATCTCTTATCAATCACTTCTTCCTTTCTGGGTCTCAGTCCTTATCCATAAAATAAGGAATTTGAGGAGGATTTCATAGTTCACTTTCTGCTCTGCCATATGGCAATTCTGTAATTTGTGAATTTTCTACTGTGGTACTAATTATTGCTGATGACCAAGTATTCCTGGTACTCTATCTGCTGGGCTTTTTCTGGCACCCTTGTGATTGGGTGGAACTCTGTGACTGGCTCTTGTAAATTAGAACTTCTGTAAAAATTTCTGTAAGCTGAAATGATATGTGTTACTTCTGGGCCAGAGAATCCATTTGCCAGTGTGAGACTCTCCATAGATGTTTCTTTTTCTCATGGCTACCAGCAAATTCAAGATGAAGGCCCCTCTGTCAGCTTGAGTCTCTGAGGTATTACCATAAATAGCATGTGACTGCTACCCAGTAGACATGTAACATTAGTGAACAGTAAACATTTATGATGTTAACACATTGAGTTTTGGGACTTGTTTGGCATTGCAGAATAATGTAGCCTATCTTTACTGATATGCCTGCCTCCCATAAATCTCTTAAGGGGAAGATGAAGTTATCTACAACTTTGCAGATTTCCACCCTGCAACTGAAGGTGTTAAACAAATATTGTTTTATTTGTTGACTTTTCAAGAGAATTTTTTGACAGAGTAAATGAAGTATAATAGAGAAAGAAGGAGGTAAAAATTATTTTTAAACTCTCTCAAGTCTAATAAGGTTAGTGGTTCTATAAGACATAGACCTTAATTAAGCAAAAATCAAATATTAGTACATTTGAACATTGTATGATACAATATTTTATTTCTAGTTATATAATCACAAAGAAGATACAATTAATAGTTGATGCTCTTTAATAATGTACATATTTTCATCAAAATCAGTCAACTATTTTACAAGTTCATAGGCAACATACAGATTTAATAATGTGAAACGCACCTACTTTGTGCTAGCATGTGCTACGATGCTGTGGATACATTAGCAAGTAAGGTACACACAGTGCTGTCATTAGAGTTCATAATCAAGTAGGTTGGAAAAGTAGGTGGGAACTGTGTGATAGTTAGACACCCTATGTTTATTCAGTGAGAAGTAATGGCAAAGATTAATTTTACAAGTTGTATCAATCAACCAGTTATTAAGCCCATACAATGCTAGACAACTAGCTTGATTTTTTCCCCCATGAGAGGTTCATTTACTGCATTGCTTCATCAACCATATTTTTTGCTTTTTTTAATATAAGACATTGCAACATTTAAAATAGCAAAAAGCAAATCTAAATGTTCAACAATAGAGAACAAGTTGAATTGAAGCCATTGAATAGATGCAGAGGTATGTTTATTAATATAGAAAGATGCTTATATATTATTAATTGAAGAAAGCAGGTAACAAAGTTATGCACAGTATTATACTAATCCTGTTAAAAACAAAAAGGATATGTATTCATAGAAAAAGTCTGAAACAATCTCAAATATCATCTGTGGTTATTTCTGTGTGGAGAATTTGTGTCGAGTCTTACATTCCCATTTTATGTATTTTTACATAATTAGATAACCATTTTTAAAAATCCACTTGTGTATTATTTGTATAATTGTAGTAATAATAATAATCCACCTATCCATCATGTCTGATAGCTGATAATCTCCTCCTTTTAGCCCAGGTTTCCCTTGACAGCTTTCACTTTCTTAGAGGACAGGTGTGGCGGAATCAAATTAGCTTCCTCACACTGGCTCTAGCCATTTCCACAAAAGCTCTTGCAGATAATGTCCATCCTGTTTAGTTTTTCAGTTTGAGGAATATTTAGTGTGACAAACTATTAGTGTGCCTACTGTTCACTCACTACCCAGGCCCTGATTTAGGTATTATGAGTAAAACTTATCTCAGCATGGTTATGACCACCGGCTTCATTGTTGAAGTGCCTGTTCTGCCACTTAACAGCTGTGTGATTTGGGCAGGTTACAATCAGATATTTTTCTAGTGTCATTTAGTCACAGCTTTATTTTTTCTCCCTGATGCAATAACTGATTATTTTTCTTAAAAGTCTCACATCACCATTGTGCTTTCACCAAGAATTTGTGTTCGCCAAATACCATACCTGCAGGGAAGACTATAATCCTCATAAGGCACATCATCTTAAAGAAGTTGCTTATGTTGGTTTCAGTTTTTTAAATTATAAAATGAGAGTGTTGGATTATATAGTGTTTAAGGATCTTTCAATTTTAAAATCCTACGTTTATAAGGTTCTGTTTGTCCTTTCGGCAAAGGGAAAGAAATTAAGCCCCTGGACTAACTGAGAATGAGAAAATGAATTCTTATTTGTCAACAATCCCTTGAGGGGTTCTTGATAATTATACCCTATAAAGTCAGGACTTGTGGATTATCCACCGCACATTTGCGAATCCCAGGCTTGCAACCTCCTTCTTACATCATAGTATTCGCCACTACTGTCTATTCAGGAAATGCCAGTAAGATAACACTTTACCAAATATAATCAGGAAGGCGATCTTCTAAACATTAAAAAAATTAAAAGCAATCTAAGTGATTTCAGATGATCTGCCTTACTAGTCCCTTTGTTCTTATTATGCTTTAACAATTTATAGTTTAATTCTCTAGTATTTCTTGTAATTGATCATTACTAAGAAATCTGTGTTTGAAGAAGCACCTTTGTTCGTATCTATCTGTCCCTCCCTTTAGAATCTGATCAAAATCTCAACACAATCACTTATATCCTAGTAGATAAAATTAGTTGATTTTTAAAGGCTTGCAATGCCACCTTGTGGATAAACAACGGCAGCAGTGGACTATGTGAGAGTACTTTTATATATTATTTGGGAAATATACTGAAATTTGAATCCTTCTAACTTGTCAAGTTTTAATTCAAGGTTTTGTTTCCTAGACCAAAACTAAGATGAGAATAAGTGTCACTGTCAGTGTCCTGCTTTGTCTTCTTAAAATAATAGTTGAAGAATAGGCCATTTTGTTGCTGCTGATAGCTTATGCTCGGTATTAATTTAAAATGCACAGCCCATCAGAATTACCACATCAAAAGTTTCGGCCTTATTAATATACAAGGAGTGCGATTTAGAACAGCTATGTTTCAGTGATAGATTTGTGGCTGCTGGTTTCTCTTATCCCTATGGGAGCTATCAATAATTCCTATGTCCTCCCACTGAAAACATCTAAAAATGCTGAATAAAATAAAAACTAAAACAAATGCATCAATGAAATGGAAAGTAAGACATACTCAAAGATTAAAGAGTAAGTAAAAGTCAAAATAGGAATCCAGAGGGGCCAGCCCAGTGGCACAGCAGTTAAGTTCACACATTCCACTTCAGAAGCCCAGGGTTTGCTGGTTTGGATCCTGGGTGTGGACCTACACACTGCTTGTCAAGCCATTCTGTGCCAGGCGTCCCACATATAAACTAGAGGAAGATGGGCACGGATGTTAGCTTAGGGCCAGTCTTCCCCAACAAAAAGAGGAGGATTGATGGCAGATGTTAGCTCAGGGCCAATCTTTCTAAAAAAACAAAACAGGAATCCAGAGAGGATATCTGGGTATTAAAGGTACTTTCTACCTTAAAGTCATTTGCTAAACCTAGGAATGTTGATTTTCATGTTTTATTAGGGTGAGGAATAGGGGTGGGAAGCTAGAGACAAACAGAGGGTCTGTGAAAGTTAGGAATTTTAATCAGATACCCCAGACACAGAGGAAACAACAACAATATAATTAAAGTTTAAAACCTAGTGGATATAATAACACTAGGAAAAATTGGCTGTGAGTTATATGAAGACTGTCTGTATGATGTTTGTAAATTTTTTATAAATCTAAAACTATTTTAAAGCAAAACATTTATTTACAAAAGTGGATAAATTAAAACATAATGGAGACAGCTGAAATGAGAATAAGTAAATTTGAAGACTTATTTAAAGAAACCATCTAGAATAGAGTATGGAGAAATAAAAAAGTGAAAAATTATGAACAGTACTTTAAGAGATGTGATGGATGGTGTGAGAAGCTCTAATATTAATCTATTTGGAAATTTGAAAGGGAAAGGTAGTAATAATGGGAAGAATCTTTATTTGCATTAAAAATGTTATTGAATTTGAAAAGTAGCAGTACACTGATTCCGGAAGCCAAATGCATTCCAAGCAGGTTAAATAAAAAATAGTTTGCATCTATATACAGATAGAAAAATTGCAGGTAACCAAACACAAAGTCTTAAGAGCAACCAGAAGAAAGAAATAGATTACTTTCAAATGTCAAAAAATTAATCTGTAAGATGATCATTCTTTCAGTGGAAAGTCATAAAAGAGTGAAATAATATCTTCAATATACTAAGGAAAAAATTTTAAAAAGTGCCTAGAACTGAATATCTAGCAAGAACATCCTTCAAAAATTAGGGGAAGATACATCTTAAAGAGTAAAACAGATTCTTGCTAAAGGTGATCTTAATGTATGTTCTTTGGGCAAAAGGAAAGTGTTCCCAGGTAGAAGCTTTATGATGCAAGAGGGATAAAGAACAAAGGAAGTGGTTACTATATTGGTAAATTTAAATGAACAATGCTTTTATAAAGCAATGTCAGTAATCTCTCATGAACTGAAAAATAAAAGTAAAAACTAGGTAGGCATAAAATGTAAAACAACAATAGTATATATGCAAAAGATGGGGTATCAGAGATAGTGTTCAATTACCCTTGTGGGAGAAAGGTAAAAATATTAACTTTAGGATTCAATAATTTATGGAATTACATTAGCAAGGTGGTGAAAGAGAAAGTTGTGGACTCTCCTTCCACCCATGGACTCAAAAATTTCAACAGAATACATGAATCAATTCACTTTGTGAGAAATCCAGAAACTAGATGTAAGGCTTCAGCACCCCAAATGAGTGCAAATCCAGCCACATCAAAACCAGTGGGAAAATTGGAGACATTCTGTGGCTGTAACCGTCATACTTAGGAAAGCACTATGTAATCAAGAGGAAATCTGAACCCCCAGCTACTCCCTGAGGGAAGAAAGAGTTAGATCACATATCCAATGTCCTAGCTTTTCTGGAGTGGCACCTGAGAAAATGACTTCTATCTCACATGTCTTGGAATATGGGTGGGATCTGGCATATGCTAAACCCCTGGAGGCTACAGAGAAAAAAGTGATGGTTTGAACTAGAGTGCAGCACTCATAACATCTCCTCCAGTAACTCAGCACAGGGCAAGAGGGTGAAAACTCCCAGATCTCAGCTTCTCCCTGTGAAGGAAAAGAGTTGTACTGCACATCCAACATCTTAGCTCTTACAGGTGCTACCCAAGGTGAAGCATTTGTCTCACAGTCTTGGAGTACTGACAGGACCTGGTGCATTCTACATGCCTTGGTACTGCTAAGAGCAAATATGGTGGCTTGGACTAGCATGAAGGTTTGAGAGATCCTCAGAAGCTCTGGCCAGGTAGATTGGTGAGGGTCTTCTCCTGTGCAAGGCCAATCCATGAAGATTGAGAGAAGTGACTTTTTTGTTTTAATGCATAGATACCAAAAAAGAGTCAAGAAAAATGATGAAAAAAGAAAACACAATCCAGAAAAAAGAACAAGATAGAACTCTAGAAACCAACCTTAATGAAATGAAGATGTATGAAGTACATGACAGAGAATTCAAAGTATCCATTATAAAAATGCTCAATGAGATCAGGAGAAAAATGCATGAACAAAGTGAGAATTTCAAAAATAAAGATAATTAAAAAAATAGTCAAACAGAAATCTTGGAGCTGAAGAGTGTAATAACTGAATTGAAAACTTCAATGAAGGGAATCAACAGCAGACGAGCAAGAAGAAGAAAGAATCAGCAAATTGAATGACAGGTCATTGGAAATTATTTAGTTAGAGGACCAAGAGAAAAAAGAATGAAAAAGAGTTAAGGACGCTTAAGGGAATTATGGGACACCATAAATGGAGTAATATATGCATTATGGGAGTCCCAGATGGAAAAGAGAGAGAGAAAGACCAGAAAGTTTACTCAAAGAAAGAATGGCTGAAAATATCCCAAATCTGGAGAAAGAAATCGTTACCCAGATCCAGGAAGCCCAAATGGCATAAAATTAGAGGAGTCAAATAAAATTAACACTGAGACATATTATAATCGAATTGTCAAAAATGAAAGACAAAGAGAATTTTAAAAGCAGCAAGAGAAAAGTGACTTATCATGTAAAAGGGAACCCCCATAATACTATCAGCAGATTTTTCAGCAGAAATCTTGTAGGCAAGAAGGGAGTGAGATAATATATTCAAAGTGCTGAAAGAAAGAAAAAGAATTGCCAACCAAGAAGACTACACCCAGCAAAACTGTCCTTCAAATGTTCTAGCTTTACTAGAAATGCTAAAGAGAATTCTTCAATAAACAGCAACACTATAGAATAAGAAAATATAAAACTCTTTGGAACACATACAAAAATAGACAAACACAGAATTCTGTGTAACTGTAACAGTGATGAGTAAATAACTTTTAGTTCTAGTGTAAAAGACAAAAGTATTAAAAATAACTATAAGTATTAATGGATACACAATATAAATAGGTGTAAAATGTGACATTAATAACTTAAAGTGTATTAAGGGAGTAAAAGTGTAGAGTTTTGGTATGCCGTTTAAGTTAAATTGCTTTCAGCTTAAACTAGACTGTAATAACTATGGGATATTTTAGGTAGGCCCAATAGTAACAACAAGGAAAATACCTATAGAAGTTACAAAAAGAAAAAGAGAAGGGAATTAAAGCATATAAATACTAAAACAAAACAAAACAAAACAATGAAACACAAAGGAAGACAGCAAGAGAGGAAAAAAAGAATAAAAAGCTGTAAGACAAACAAAAATATTCACAAAAGGGCAACAGTAAAATCTTTGCTATCAATAATTACTTTAAATGTATATGGATTAAATTCCCCAATCATAAGACTTAGAGTGGCTGAATGGATACCTGAAAAAAACATCCAACTATGTGCTATCTACAAGAGGTTTTAGGTTTAAGGACACACATGAGCTGAAAATGAAAGGAAGGAAAAAAAGATATTCTGTGCAAATGGTAACCAAAAAAGCATGAGTGGCTATACCTATATCAGACAAAATAGACTTTGAGTCAAAAACTGTCACAAGAGACAAAGAAAGACATTATACAATGGTAAAAATATAAATTCATCAGGAAGATATAACAATTAAAAATAAATATGCATCCAACAAGAGCACCTAAATACATAAAGCAAACATTGACAGATTTGTAAGGAGAAATAGATAGCAAGACAATAATAGTAGAAGACTTCAATATCTCACTTTCAATAATAGATAGAATTACCAGATTGAAATTCAACAAAGACATAGCAGACATGAACAACATTATGGACCAAATGAATCCAACAGGTGTATACAGTATATTCAACCCAACAGTAGTAGGATATACATTATTCTGAAGCATACATAAGCCATTCTCAAGGATAGATCACATGTTAGATCACAAAACAAGTCTTAATAAATTTAAGATTGAAATCTTACCAAAGATCTTTCCCGAACACAATGTATAAATTAATAGTAGGAGGTAAACTGGAATATTCATAAACATGTGGAAATTAAACAAGACACTTTTAAACAGCCAATGGGTCAAAGAGAAAATCAAAAGGGAAATTAGAAAATATCTTGAGACAAACAAAACCACAACATACCAAAAATACAAGATACAGCAAAAGCAGTACTGAGAGGGAAGTTTAAAGCAATAACCACCTACATTAAAAAAGAGGAAATATTTCCAATAAAAACCTTAAATATACAACTTAAGGAACTAGAAAAAGAACAAACTAAACCCAAAGTTAGCAGAAGGAAGGGAATAATTAAGACTAGAAGAGAAATATGTGAAATAGAGAATAGAAAGACAACAACAAAAAATTCAACAAAACTGAGTTGGATTTTTGAAAAGATGAGCAAAGTCAACAAACTTTTATCTAGATTAAGAGAAAAAAGATACAAAACTCAAAATAAATAAAATCAGAAATGAAAGAGGAGACAATTTAACTGATGCTACAGAAATAAAAAGGATCATCAGAGACTACTATGAACAATTACACACCAACAAACTGAATGACCTAGAAGAAATGGATAAATTCTTATAAACATTTAACTTGCCAAGATTGAATCATGAAGAAATAGAAAGTCTGGACAGTTCTTTAACTAGTAAGGAGATTGAATCACTAATCAAAAACCTCTCAACACAGAAAAGCCCAGGACCAGATAGCTTCACTGACATATTCTAACAAATATTTAAAGAAGAATTAATGCCAATCCTTCTCAAACTCTTGCAAAACATTGAAGAGTACACTTCCAAACTTATTTTTGAGGCCAGCATTACCCAGATACCAAAGGCAAACAAAGACATCACGAAAAAATAAAACTATAGACTGATGTCCCTGATGAAAATAGATGCAAAAATAATCAACAAAATACTACCAAATGGAATTCAACAGCATGTTAAAAGGATCATAAACCATAAACATGTAGGATGTATCTCTGGCATGAAAGGATGTTTCAACATAGGAAAATCAATGTGATACACATTAGTGGAAAGCAGTATAAAAGTCACATGATCATCTCAATAGATGCTGAAAAGTGTTTGACAAAATTCACTACTGTTTCATGACAAAAACTCTCAACAAACTAGAAATAGAAGGAAATTACCTCACCATAAATGAAAATATTCACAGCTAACATCATACTCAACAGTGAAAAATTGAATTTTCTTCTAAGATCGGGAAAATCCACTTTCATCACTTCTATTCAACATAGTACTGGAAATCCTAGCCAGAACAATTAGGTGTTAAAGAGACATAAAAGGAATCCAAGTTGGAAAGGAAGAAGTAAATTATCTCTGTTTGCAGATGGCATGGTCTTGTATATAGAAAACTCCAGAGAATCTACACAAAAACAGAACTAACAAACAAATTCAGTAAAGTTGCAAGATGCAAAATTAACATACAAAAATATGCTGCATTTCTATACACGAACAATGAACTATCTGAAATGAAATTAGTAAAACAGTCCCATTTACATTAGCACCAAAATGAACAAAATATTTGAGAACAAACTTAAGTGAGGAGGTGAAAGATATGTACACTGCAAACTACAAAACACTGATGAAAGAAATTGAAGACACCAACACGTGGAAAGATATCCTGTGTTCATGGTTTGGAAGACTTAATATTGTTAAAATGTTTATACCACCCGAAGAAATCTACAAATTCAATATAATCCCTATCAAAATCCCTATGGCATTTTTTACGGAAATAGAAAAAAACCCTAAAATTCATTTGGAATCACAAAAAAGCCAGAATAGCCAATGTAATCTTAAGAAAGAAAAACAAAGCTGGAGGCCTCACAATCCTTGATTTCAAAACATGTTACAAAACTACAATAATTAAAACAGTACAGAACCAGCTAAAAAGACAGCCATACAGACCAATGAAACAGAATAGACATCCCAGAAATCAATCCATGCATATACAGTCAACTGATCTTTGACAAGGGTTCCAAGAATACACAATGAGGAAAGAATAGTCTCTTAAACAAACGGTTCTGTGAAAACTTGATATCCACATGAAAAGAATGAAACTAGACCCTTATCTTACATCATACACAAAAATCAACTCAAAAAGGATTAAAGACTTAGATGGAAGACCTAAAACTATAAAAGTCCTAGAAAAGAATAGGAATAAAACATTGTGACATTGGTCTTGGCAATAATTTTTTGATATGATGCCAAAAGCACAGATAATAAAGGGAAAAATAGACAAGTGGGACTACATCAGACTAAGAAACTTGCACAGCAAAGGAAACAGTCAACACAGTGAAGACAAGCTTTGGAATGAGAGAAAATATTTGCAAACTATATATGAGATAAGGGGTTAATTTCCAAAATATATAAGAAACTTACAATTCAAAGAAAAAAATAGTAATAGCCAAATAAAAATTGTATATTTATCCAGAGAGGACATATAAATAGACAGCAGGAACATGAAAAGGAGCTAAACATCACTAATAATCAGGGAAATGCAAGTAAAAACCACAATGAGAAATCACCTCCCATCTGTTAGAACAGTTATTATATATATTTAAAAAAGACAAAAAATATCGATCACAATGTTGAGAAATTGGAAGTTTTGTTCACTGTTGGTGGGAATGTAAAATGGTGCAGCCATTATGGAAAACTGTATGGCAGTTCCTTAAAAAAAATAAAAACAGTGCGACTACTATATGATCCAGCAATCTCATTTATGGGTATTTATCAAAAGAATTGAAGTCAGGATCTTGAAGAGATGTTAGCACTCCCATGTTCATTGCAGCACTATTTACAATAGCCAAGATGTAGACATAGTCTAAATGTCCATTGATGGGTTAATGGATAAATAAAACATGGTATATGCATATAATGGAAAGTTATTTAGCTTTAAAAAAGAAGCAAATTGTGCAATATGTGACAATATGAATGAACCTTGAGGATACTATGTTTACTCTAGTCATGGAAGGATAACTTCAGCATAATTCTACTTATATGAAGTATCTAAAATAGTCAAACTCTTAGAAGCCAAGTATGGAATGGTTGTTGCCAGAGGCTAAGGGTACAGCAAATGGAGAGTGGTTAATTGGCAGATATAACGTTTTAGTTATGCAAGATGAATAAAGTCTAGAGATCTACTGTAAAATCTGGTGCCTATAAATAAAAATTCTTTAATGTACATGAAAATCTATTAAGAGAATAGATCTCATGTTAAGTATTCTTACTACAATAAAGTAAAAATAAAAATACAAAAAGCAAAAAAAAAAAATAACACAACAGCTAATTTAAGGAGCCATGTAAGGATTTTTTAGGGTAATGCCTAAAATAATAAAAAGCACAGTGAATAAATTTAAAAATGTTAGAAAGAAAGTGAAAATGAAAAATAATCCAAATGAAGACAAGAAAGGAGAGAAATAGGAACAAAAATAGTTCGGAGAAAATAGAAAACACAAAATCAGATGATGGAAATAAATTTTTAAAAAATAAATGTAAATAGGCCAAATATCCCAATTAAAAGGCAAATTTTGTTGGTCTTGATAAAAATAAAATATAAGAAAACAAGAACCAGCTGTATGCTGTTTTCAAGTGACATGCTAAACATGAGGATAAAGAAAGATTAAAGTAAAAGAAAAAATGTACATATATCAGACAAAACCAAAATTCTAGTATAAGCAGTTATTTTAACATAGATAATATAGAGTTTAGGGCAAAAATTAATTGTTAGAGATACTACGTAAAAGGTATAATTCACACACACACCAACATTAAACTTGCATGCATCTAATTGCATAAACTGAAATACATGATGCAAAAAATGATATAACTACCAGAAGAAATATCCCATTCCATAATAATGTTGAGAGATTTTTAAATTCATATGGTATGACTTGCCTCTGATCATATCCTCCAAGAGCTGATTGATCTGGGTCTAATGCATCCTTTTATCAGCTTCATTTTTGGTCATTTTATTGCACTCATCTAGATGAGGAGATGATAAAACATTTTAGGGCTAAAAGTTAAAAATAGAATTTTAAATGAAATGAAACAGTGTATTCTGGTATGTTCAGGTGCTTTTCCTAACATTGCAAGTTTTCATTATATTAGATGGATATAATACAATTAATTAGTATGGAATGAGATTTGAACATGTGAGCTGAAAGTTTGTTATGAGAAGTGATAAAGATCCCATTCTGACCAGTCTTTAATCAGGCTCCTCTGACTCCTCTTCTCAACTAGGTCTTGACCTTGACCTGCTGAGCCTAGCTTTAGCAAAGAATTCTGCTGCGGCAATTTAGTGAGAATCCTTCCCCAGCTTGATATCTGATCAAATTCTTCATCCTCCATCTTTGTCTAAGTCATTGGTCTTTTAGCAAGAATCCTATTAGGCCAGTTTAGCAAGAATCACCCTACTCTTTATATCTAATTAAGTTCCCCTTTGTGATTTTCCATCCACTGACCCCCTCACTCTGCTCTTTGGCTATAATTCTCCAGCTGTCTTTGCTGTATTTGGAGTTGAGTTCAATCTCTCTCCTTTATTGAAATAGTCTTGATCTCTATTGCAATAGTTTTGAATAAAGTCTTCCTTATTATTTTTTAAGTAAGTATTAGAATAATTTTTCTTTTTTTCATTGAGGTATAATTGATATACAATATCCTATTAGTTGCAGGTATACATCATAGTGATTCAGTATTTATATACATTACAAAATGATCACCTGATAAGTCTGGTTATCATCTGTCACCATAAAAAGTTATTATAATATTATTGACTATATTCCCCATGCTGTACATTGCATCCCCATGACTTATTTTATAACTAACAGTTTGTACCTCTTAACCCCTTCACCTATTTTGCTCACTCCCCGACCCCTCCCCACTCTGGTAACCACCAGTTTGTTTCCTTTATCTATGAGTCTGTTTCTGTTTTGTTTTGTTTGTTCTTTTGTTTTGTTTTACAGCTTCTACATATAAATAAAATCATATGGTAGTTGTGTTTCTCTGTTTGACTGATTTCACTTAGCATAATATCCTCTAGGTCCACCCATGTTGTCACAAATGACAAGATTTCATTTTTCATGGCTGAGTAATATTCCATTGTGTATATATACCACATTTTCTCTATCCATTCATCTATGGATGAACACTAAGATTGCTTTCATATCTTGGCTATTGTAAACAATGCTGCAATGAACATAGGAGTGCATATATCTCTTTGAATTAGTGCTTTAATTCTCTTTGGATAAGTATACAGAAGTGGAATTGCTGGATTTATGATGGTTCTTTTTTTTAAGTATTTGAGGAACCTCCATATTGTTTTCCATAGTGACTGCATCAATTTACATCCACACCAACAGTGCACAAGTGTTCCCTTTTCTCCACATCTTCACCAACACTTGTTATTTTCTGTCTTTTTGATAAAAGCTATTTTGACAAGTCTAAGGTGGTATCTTATGGTTTTGATTTGCATTTCTCTGATGATTGCTGATGTTGAACATCTTTTTATGTGCTGTTGGCCATCTATATATTTTCTTTGGAAAAATGTTTATTCCAATGTGTATTGCCCATTTTTTAATTGGGTTGTTTGATGTTTTGATATTAAGTTGTGTAAGTTCTCTCTATATTTTGGATATTACCTCCTTATCAGATGTAGTATTTGCAAGTATCTTCTCCCATTCAGTCAGTTGCCTTTTTGTTTTGTTGATGGTTTCCTTCACCGTGCAAAAGCTATTTAGTCTGATGTACTTCTATTTGTTTATTTTTGCTTTTGTTGTCCTTGCCTGAGAAGACTAGTTCAAAGAAATATTGCTAAGAGTGATGCCAAAGAGCTGACTGCCTCTCTTTTCTTCTAGGAGTTTTATGGTTTCAGGTCTCATATTCAAGTCTTTAATCCGTTTTGAATTTATTTTTGTAAATGGTGTAAGATAGCAGTCCAACTTCATTCTTTTGCATGTAGCAGTCCAGTTTTCCCAACGCCATTTATTGAAGAGGCTATCTTTTCCCCATTGTATAGGCTTGCCTCCTTTGTCATAGATTAATTGACCACATATGCATGGATTCATTTCTGGGCTCTCTATTCTGATCACTGATCTAAGTGTCTGTTTCGTGCCAGTATCATACTGTTTTAATTGCTATAGCTTTGTTATATAGTTTTAAATAAGGGAGTATGATGCCTCCAGCTTTGTTCTTTTTTCTCAAGATTGCTTTGGTTATTCTGGATCTTTTGTGGTTCCATACAAATTTTAGGATTCTTTGCTCTAGGTTGTGAAAAATGCCATAGGTATTTTGATGAGGATCACATTGAATCTGTAGATTGCTTTGGGTAATATGGACATTTTAACGATATTAATTCTTCCAATCCATGAACACAGTGTAACTGTTCATTTATTTGTGTCATCTTCAATTTCTTTCATCAATGTCCTATAGTTTTCAGAGTACAGCTTTTTCACCTCCTTAGTTAAATTTATTCTTACCTATTTTATTCCTTTTGATTCAATTGTAAATGGGGTTATTTTCTTAATTTCTCTTTCTTATAGTTTATTATTTGTATATACAAACAACCAATTTCTGTATATTAATTGTGTGTCCTGCAACTTTACTGAATTCATTTACTACTTCTAACACTTTTCTGCTGGTCTTTAGGATTTTCTATATATAGTATTATGTCATCTGCAAATAGTAGCAGTTTTACTTCTTCCTTTCCAATTTGAATGCATTTTGTTTCTTTTTCTTGCCCAATTACTTTGGCTAGGACTTTCAATACTGTGCTGAATAAAAGTGGTGAGAGTGGACATTCCTGTCTTGTTTCTGATCTTAGAGGAAAAGCTTTCAGCTTTTCACTGTTGAGTATAATGTTAGCTGTTTTTTGGTCATATATGGCCTTTAGCATGTTGAGGTATGTTCCCTCTATACCCACTTTGTTAAAAGTTCTTATCATAAAAGGATGTTGAATTTTGTTAAATGCTTTTTCTGCATCTATTGAGATGATCATATGCTTTTCATCCTTCGATTCATTAATGTGGTATATCACATTGATTGATTTGTGGGTGTTGAATCATCTTTGCATGCTTGAAGTAAATCCTACTTGATCATGGTGTATGATTCTTTTAAGGTATTGTAGAATTTGGTTTGCTAATATTTCTTTGAGGATTTTGAATCTATGTTTACCAGGGATATTGACCTGTAATTTTCTTTTTTTTGTGGTGTCTTTATCTGGTTTTGGTATCAGGGTAATGCTGGTCTCGTAAAGTGAGTTTGAAAGTGTTCCTTCCTCTTTATTCTGTTTGGAATAAATTGAGAAGGACAGGTATTAATTCTTCTTTAAATGTTTGGTAAGAATTTTTCTTTTATAGAAGGCCATGATTGGGAACTACTACTGTAGTTATTTTCTAAAGCTATTGAAATGACAACAAAGACAATTGGAATGTTTTTGTCTTTTGTTTACCATAATAATGGGTCTTAAAGGTGATAAGAATGTGTAATGAATCGTGCTAAAGGTAATTCTAGTGGTGATAGGGCAAGATAGGATGTGAGTCTCTGTCATTTATAAGTAGATCAGGTATGACTATGAAGAAATAAGTACGTTACTGGTACTTTATTGTCATCCTTTGTATTGTCCATAGAGAAGTGGAATGACTGGAAAAGCTAGATGTGCTTAATGCTGGATTTGCTTAGTAACATTAAAGTTTTATACCTATACCCTTATGGTCATATTAAAAAGAATTTTATTGGTAAGCTTTTAAAAAAAAACAAAATAAAACAAAACATGTTTATATTATAAATCTTAAACTCTTTAGTGTCATATCTCCTTTTTGCAATCATCTAGTCAACAGATTTGTATTGAATGCTCACTGCATTGCCAGGCACTATCCTGTGCACCACGGATACAGTTGTGGACAAAACAGAAAAAAGAAAATCCATGCTGTCCTGAAATTTAGAGTTTAGTAAAGGCTGCTGACACTAATCAAACAATTAAATAAATATTAAATCACAACTCTGATAACCTTTAGGGATAAATGTTACACAGTGATTGGAGAGTATATAATAGTAGGATGTCTAGTAGATAAAGTGGTAGGAGAGGGCTTCCTTGAGTAAGTGACTTTTGAACTGAGATCATTAGAAGAAATAAATAATCTTGTGGTATGTGAGGAGAGGCTAAGCCTTCCAGGCAAAGAGAACACTATATAAACAGTCCCTTCACAAAGAATGTGGTGACTCTGAAGAACTGATAGAAAGTGAGTGTGGCTAGAACATAGAATGAGGATGATCATGGTTCAAGATGAAGCTAGAAGAGCTAAGCAGAGGCCAGAACGTTCAAATTTTTGTAGACTTTGTTATAGATTTTAGCCATTATCTTAATGGGATAATATTTAAAGTAGTTAAGTACTTTAAAGTTCCAAAATATTTACAGGGCCATGGTAATGGGCAGTGGTGACATGAACAGATTTGTATTTTGAAAAGATTACTCCTACTAGCTTCAGATTCTGAAGCAGCTTAGAAGAGGGCAAGATTCTCTTCGTGGTAGCTCCAAATAAAGAAAGGACAGTGGATACTGAAAGAAAATGGACAGATATGAGAGATAGGAAATAAAATCAATATCATTTATTGCTGGATTATATATAGGAAGTGAGGGGGAAGAATTTGTGCTAGGTTTTAAATTGGATGAATAGTGATGCTATCTACCAAGATAGGGAACATTGGGAGAGGATCTATTCTCCTGCTCCCCAGGCAGACGGTGGTTTGCTTGTGAGTGCAATTTGGGGCCTTTTGAGTTTCAGGTCTTTTTAGTTATCCCAATGTAAGCGTCAAAAAGGTAGTTGCATTGATTAGCAGACAGTTCGTCCTGTCCAAAACGTCCATAAGACACATGGTCTACGCTGAAAAGATCCTTGATGTTTGGTCCTGTTCAAAACATCCATAAGACATTTGGGGTATAAGATATTAGTTCACACCAAAAGGTCCTCGACATTTGATCCTTTCCAAAATGTCCACAAGACATTTAGTCTACTCCCAAAGATCCTTGATATTTGGGCATATTTGGTCCTGTCCAAAATGTCCATGGAGATATTTGGTCCATGTCAAAAGGTCCTTGATATTTGGTCCTGTCCAAAACCACTTGGCACGGACCAAATATGTTCATGGACATTTTGGATAGGACCAAATTCCAAGGACCTTTTGGTGTGGACCAAATGTCGTATGAACCAAACATCTTATGGACAGTTTAGACAGGGCCAAATGTCCTTCAAGGGTTGAGTTATGAGCGTTTGGAGTTCAGAAGAGATGTCTAGGCCAGAGATATGATTTTGGGAGTGATGAATGGTCATTGATTCCAATAGCATGGATGTAATTTCCTTGGGAAAAATTTAGAGTGAGAAGAAATGTACACAAATTTACTTAATGATTACCAGCTTAGTGACCAAATAGCAATGCTTGAGCCTGCAATGAAGATTCAAGGAATAGCCATAAACAAAAGAAGATCAGGAGAGTGCGTTGAAATGAAAGGCAAAGATGAGAGAGTTATCTTATAATGTAATATTTATAAATAGTTTATTATAGATGTGACAGTCAAGATCATGTATTTTTATCAGCAGCTAGGATGAGCCATTCTGAGAATTCTTTTTCTGGTCTTAGTGATTGATTAAAACTCAAAATTGCAACCTACCTATTCTTGTTGTAATTAAATATATCATACAGTTTTGATCAGGATAATGACTTCTAGGGTCTCTATCACTTACCCACAAATAGTTTAGGTGTGATTGTAGAGAAATAACTAGATTCTTTATAGGACCTAAGTTACTGGTGCTGTAGAGTCATGCTCTGTATAGCCAGTAGAAAAAGGGAATGACTAAAACCATTGACTAAATCATTCTGAACACTGAACTTATTTCAATGAAATGAATCTTGTCACTCCTACATCTCTAGGAATTTAGGCTTGTGCCAAAATATCATCTATTAATTATAATAAATTAGGTCAAGACCATGCTTATTCAATTCCTTCTCCATTATCTTTCCGATCAGTTCATCCAATTGTTTCTTTCTCAAACTTCTCTTCAGGTTTAAGAAATTTCCACCAGCCACCACATACTCCCTATGGTCTGCTTCAGTTTCTCTTTTCAGACAGGCTCAGCATCAGATTACAGCTTCCTCAGTTATTCTAATACCTAACGTTCTAGTACCTAAAGTTTCAGAATCTATTGTACTGAAACAAGTGCAGAAATTTCTCTCAATTTTTAGAAGTTTTTTTGTTACCAATACACAATCATTTTGTGTTTTCTGCTTTTGTTTTATTTTTGTTCCTATCAGTCTTTCATTTGACACAGAAATTTCTTTATTTTTAAAATTTTAACCAGAAATATTTTATAGAAAAGGCTGCACATTAGAGCAAAAGTATGTCAACCATGCCTGATACTGACAGCTAGTGCAAGTGCTCCTTTGTATAATACCATTTTGGACTTAAGACAAACAAACCACAGTTCCTTAAAACTTAACTTGTTCATAAGTAAGGGGAGGTACATATTAATTTTCCTTTTTTATTGAAATGCAAATGAAGTGAGATTAGCCTTTCCATGTCTTTTTAAGACCTCCTTCCTTGGTTCATTCCCTAGGTTCTGATAAAGTGTGAAATGAGTGTGTATTTTTTTGGGAAAGAAATGAGGGTTGAGTGGTGGATATTAACTCAACAGGCTTCCATTATGAGTCAGTGTGCTAGATACTTTTATTATCTTCATATAAGTATTAGGAAGTTCACCAACATATCCAGGAAGAATTATTTCTCTTCCTGTTCCAAAGTCTCTAAATAATTTGAGCTCAGAGACTGTGTCTTACTCATTTCATCAGGTATTGGAACATAGTAAATACTAATGCATATTTGCTAAATTGAACTGAAAACTGGAACTCCCTCGTCAGTCTTCACAGTAAATCCCTCTCACTGGTTTGAAAGATCTCTCTAGTTCAGAGATTTTTATAGTGCTTAGGTGATTGCTATACCCTAGGTCCAGGAAATTCTTAAGGCAAGTGTGACTCAGGATCACCAGAAATGTCATAATAAATTCTTCCCATATCAATAAAAGCATAAGTCCTATGACAATGCAAATATGCTTGAAATATGCAGCAGGAGATGCAAGAAGGAGAGACAAACCTGTGTTTGAACCTTAGCTCCAAAATTAGACAAACTAAACTTTTCAATCACAGCTTCCTGATTGACAAACTGGAAGTAATACTATGTTATTGTGAGAATTGATTAGGAGAATTATGCAAAAATGCCAAGTGCAGTGACTAGCACAGAGTGAGGTATTCAATACTAGGTAGTTCCCTTCCTCAGGATCTGATTGTCAGTTTCACTCCCTGCAATACATTTACTTCTGTCTCTCTCCTTTACACTCCTCCTCCTCCATCTCACTATCTAGTTTTCTAGAATACTACTGTTACTTTTTTCCAATTACGTTAGATTAGTTGAAAGAGCATCTATATTCCCTACCCAGAGTTTCAATGTTAAATGTTTTCATGAATAGCCACAAAAGTTGACAATTGGTCTCAATAGGCTATTGAATTTATTCAAAATCTTTCAAAGTCCAGAAAGGATGCTCACATCTATTGATACTCCTTTGTGTTCAAAATAAGAGGTTAAGGACATTCAAGAATATGGAAGTAATTATAAAGTGGATGTTGACTCACTGTTCTCTTCTTTGTACGAAAAATTTCTAGTTTCCATAAGCTTTTCTAACAAGTTGTGATAGACTTCATTATTCTGAACTATTTACTTTCTCTTCCTGTAAGAGGATCTATAGGATCTGTGTCTATCAACATGGGTATTGCAATGCCTTCTGAGGGAGGAATATATTTCCTCACCTCATTGATGTTTGACAAATAAAATGTGAGCAGACATGTTGTATAACTAGTAGCTTTAAGAGCCATTTTATGTTTTTTCCAGCTCAGTTTCTTTTTTTCCATCTGCCATAATGATATGTTATCAAAGCATTTTCCAGATAGGGGCTGCTCCAGTAGATTGACTGTTGAAAAAAAAATAGGAAACAGAGCTACAGCTGACCTACAAACAACATAAAATGTGAGCAAAAATTAACCTCTGTTGTGATAAGCCCTGAGAATTTAGGGGTATTTGTTACCACAGCAATGGTGACTAATAGGATATTTATAACTACAGTGCTGACATAAAATACATAATATATATATGTCATTGGTTTGGGGTCAGGTCGTGAGTGGAAAGGAAACTATTATCAGAGGATGGAAAAATAGTAGCTCATATATGCAATGACAAAAGTGTTTATAAAAGTGTCACCTGTGATAACTTGAAAGGCATATAATTATCTAATGAACTTGTTTTAGATGAAGAAGGGGAAAACAGAAAGTTGGATGCGTGATTTGATTGTTTGGTGCTATAATTTGGCATGGTAGTATAAGAAAGAAATACTTTTAAAAAAACCGGGAACTTTATAAACAAGAATGAAAGCAAGAAGAGAGAAAAGTACAACTGTTTCTAATGTCAAACTGGAAAATGAAAAATTTAAGAAATGCTTTAAGCAAGAAAAGCCAATTAAGACAATTAAGATTCAACCTCTATCAAGGACCAAATCAAAGGCAGGTGTGGTCACATGTTTTGTTAAAAACCTCTGGATGGATTTAAGTGATTCTCAGTAAATCCTTTAAATTGGATTAAATAGCTCAGGGAAAACACACTAAGAATGGTTTCACAAAAGTCTAGTAAATTCAAATTACCTGTAAGTCTAATAAATTAGGGGCATATTTTGAAAAGAATTGTGGTTATAGCTATTGACACATGAAACTGACTAGAGTAAAATAGGAGAACATATTTTCCATGTTCTCTTCAGATGTGGCTAAGGAGAATCATGGAAAAGGAAGCACTTTTCATAGGGCGGAACTAATAGCGATAGAGAACAATTAATTGCAAAGCTCCTCCCAGAAAGTGGAACTGGAGCGCAATCAAGGAGCAATTCACATTCACAATCTTTTCCCAGCACGATTTCACAATTCCTATTGACCAGTGAATGACTACAGTTTATGCCTTCCCACTTTCAGATGTGAGTGTCACTATTCCATCATTGTATATTAGACGTTTGGAAAACAGGAAAACTTGTGTTTAATTCAGTTTCCTAGATTTAGGAAAAAGCTTGATGGAGAGACTATTGTAAAGTCTTACACTCTCATTTTGATGCCATGATTCAGTGGATTTTTGGAATACCTTCTTGGGAAAGAGTGAGATTATTTTGCATTCAGGAGGAAGGAAAGTGAAAATTTGTGACCAAGAGGGTAGAAGGTGATGGACTGTATATTTTCTCATCTGTTCAATCTATTTGCTTTTCTTTCTGGTAAGAGGTTTTATACATTTCTACCTGTTGACATTTGACTTACAGTGCTTCCTATGGCCCCATTTCCCACCTCACTGATTTTGAGCTTGGGCATATGATTTGCTTTGCCCAATGAAATCTTAGTTGATTTGATTTCTGAGCAGAAACTTTAAGAGCCATTGATATTTGAAAGTTGCTAAGAGAGTAGATCTTAAATGTTCTCACCACACACACACACAAAAGGTAATTGTTTGATGAGATGGAGGTGTTAAATGATGCTATGTTGGTAATCATTTTGCAATATATAAGTGTATCAAATCAACAGGCTGTACACCTTAAACTTACACGATATGTCAATTATATCTTAATAAATCTGGGAAAAAACTCAAACTCGTAGAAACAAAGATTAGAAAAATGGTTGCCAAAGGCCTGGGGGGTGGGGTGGGGAAAATAGGGAGAGGCTGCTAAAAAGGTACAAACTTTCAGCTATAAGATGAATAAGGCCCAAAGATTTAATATAAAACATGGTGACTATAGTTAACACTCTTGTTTAATTGAAATTTGCTAAGAAAGTAGAACTTAAATGTTGTCACCAAAAAAAAAATATATAAATAGGTGAGGTGACGGGTATGCTAATTAACTAGACGGAGGGAATCCTTTCACAATGTATATGTGTATAAGTCACCACGATGTACACTTTAAATATCTTACAATTTTATACGTCAATTGTATCTCAATATAACTGAAATTTTAAAAAAGTCTTTAGGTTTAGGTGATAGGTGGTATGGTTGACAAACCTATGAGATCCTATATGATCTGGCCCCTGTACTAAGTCATCGTCTGTCCCTCTCTCCCTTCTATGCACTATCCTTCCGTCAAACCAACCTTCTTTCTACTGTGCAACACTTCAGGTTTGCTTCCATTTCAGTACCTTCACACTTGCTGCCTGGAATATGTAACAATCAGATCTTCACCAAAGCTAATAACTCCTAGTTATTCAGGTCTTAGTTCAAGTGTCACCTCAGGACTACCTTACATGACTGTCCAATCTAATGTTACCTCTTCCAATACTCTTTCTAATGGCACTCTACTTTTTCTTCATTACACTTATCCTAAATTGTAGTTAAATGTTTCCTTGCTTATCTTCTGACTCCTCATTAGACCGTAAATCCTGTAAGAAAAAAAATGTAGTTTTTGGCTCACTCTTATATACCCAGTGCTAACCTATCTTTCTTTCTAAAACCCTATTTCACCTCCAGTTTTTGTTTGCTTTCTCTTTGATGCCCAGGATTCCCAGAATCCCTCTTAACCATTCCAAAATCTCTTAACCTGTCTCAGTGCCCTACCGCTGTAAGCTTCCCTTCTCTCCTCTCAATCTCAGACAGAATCTGTATCCTTTAAGCAGTGGCCCTTGGTCTAAATCTGGCAATTTTTAAAGAAGACACTTGTATTTCTAGAGATTCTTTTTTTTTGAGGAAGATTAGCCCTGAGCTAACTACCGCCAATCCTCCTCTTTTTGCTGAGGAAGCCTGGCCCTGAGCTAACATCCGTGCCCATCTTCCTCTACTTTATATGTGGGATGCCTACCACAGCATGGCGTGCCAAGCAGTGCCATGTCCACACCCAGCATCCGAACCAGCGAACCCCGGGCCACCGCAGCGGAACGTGCGAACTCAACCGCTTCGCCACCTAGCCAGCCCTTTAGAGATTCCTAAAGCCAATGAATCTGTACTACTTTGGAGTATTTGAGAAAATATTATGAGCTTTTCCAGATTCTAGCACACTTCACTTATTCTTTCAGGGACTAGAATATTTGAAATCAGCACTGTAGCTCAAATTGTTTGCCTTCCCCATCAACAAACAAAGCCACGTCTCATATTTCTTTAAATTTGTGTTGCGTATTTTAAAATAACTTTTATTCATTGTTAATAAAGAGAAATGTAAAGAAAAAGCAAAAATTATTCATAATCTCACTGCCCAGATATGACTTTTGATAAAAAAGTTAAATAAATGCGTGTTATATGTATACATGATTGAAAAAGTCAAACTGTGTAGAAAAGTACGAAATTAGAAATGAGAGCCTCTTTCCTCTCTCCAAGTTAAAAAGGAAATAGTTTGCTATATTCCTTTTAGAAAAATATATCTAAAGTATATGGATATGAAATTCCTTAAAGTTTTACTTGTGATAATCTAAACTTTGAAGAAGGGAAAATGTTAAGGTTAAGCAATTGTCAGCCTGTGCTCTGGGAAATTTTATTCAGAGTATTATTGTTGGAAATGTTTCCAAATTCATACTACATTTAGTGTTCAAATAGCAAGAGTACCTTGCTTTAAAATTAGAGATAAATTTAATTTCATTACAAGTTTGATTTCTACTTGCAGCAACATGACTCTTACTCCATAATCTTGGAAGGGCAAAGAATGTTAGTCTATTTCAGTATGAACTAAACTTTCATTTTGTGTAACAATACTACCAAGTATTTAAACCTTTTTAAAAACAGTCAGATAAGTATAAGCTTAATCAATCCAAGATTTTCTCATTCAATTAAACGTACTATTTCTCCTGCTATTCTCTTTGCTTTCTTCTAAGTTTTAGGAGGCATGATAGTGTCAAAAAAATCCAATAGGAGAGGCAAATTTAGCCTTATATCAACATTTGTCCTTCTTATTATCTACTGTGACATCAATACCCCATCTGCTCTCTAGTTGGTTCTCCATATAGATCTCACAGAATCTTCTTCGTCTCAACTACAAGGTGTCTGACATCAGTTGCTTCTCTATACCATTGCATGATGTTCTCTGCCTCATGAGAAAACATTCAGCTACTCTCCATAACATGCAAGTGTGTGCTGGCACTCTGCAAGGATCGCTGAGGCACAACTGTCAGGACACTTCAAGTGGCCATCTCTATTACTTAAGGGCCATCCTGGATACAGAACTCTGTGAGACTTGTTGCTGCTCCGATCTGAAAGGAAGACAGCCCATATGTGTATTTTCATCCTCTTCCTCCCCAAGCTATCTGAGGGTTCTATGATTTCTTCTTCCCTCACTGTGACTCAGACGGGGGCAGGGGCAGGGGCATAGGGCCCCTTCTTCTTGACATACCACTGTCTAAGATCTTGCTTTTCTGTTTTCTCTCTTCTCTCTTTAGGCTGGATGATCTTCAACAAGGGTGTGCGAAGGGTAACTGATACTACTTCCTTCATTGTCTGCATCCCTCCCAAATAGACTTTTTATAAGTGTCTGGTGTGTATGTTATTTCATCAGTTAAAGCATGCAGGTGGGCAAAGGACAACTGAGCCCGGCCATCTGTAAGTTATTTCTCCTAGCCTAGAAGTCATTCTGCAAAAAAAGCTTTAAAAAATTTTCCCCATGCATCATCATATTTATTTCTCAAAACTAATCTGGGTGATAAATAGTAGCTGTATTCCGCTCTTTCAGATGAAGGAACTGAGGAATAGAAGAGAGTAAGATTCCCAAGGTCACAGAGCCAGTAAGTGGTATTCATTTAACCATTGGCTGCATTTTAAATGAGTCACCTACTATATGCCAGATGCTACACTACATGCTGATCCACAATATAAAATGCAAGCTTACATTTTCTGACTCCAAGAACAGTCTTCTTTCCACCATATCACAAGCATCAACTCACCTTCATCTTATGGTAGGCACCTGAAAAAAACTCCATTGGTGGGTTATCCAGCACAGAAGTAGATATATGTAACTGGGAAACAGATCTCTATGTGCACAATACCTTCCATGTGTTCATTTTATACAATCCCTCATATGTCTAAAATGAAATTATATATGTATGTATATATAAACCATAATCTCCATTATGTTGAGCTTTCTACATTCTGATTTCAGTTCACCTTTTCTTTAAAAATTATGGTTACTTTTACTTCAAAATATGTTATTCTTTTTAAAAAGTTCCTAAAATCATTTATGAACACGTCTCTCCAATCAATCAACCTTAGAACGTCTTTAAGCACAAAATCATACAAGGTTTAGAAACAGTAAAGCAAATAAACTTTGAAAGAGTGATATTTGCTTATTTGTTTAATGAGTAAGCACGATCCATTTTTACCAGTAATTTATGCTTCCAGAAGTATGTTTTATTTATTGCTTTTACCAGACAAAAGAATGTCTTGATTCTAAATTGCTTGGGGTAACAATGCGGCGCTGCCATTCAGTGATGAGCAGTAACTCCATTTGGGTGACACTGCCTTTTTTAATGCAGATCAATGCTGTTAAGAGATACCTTAGTCTTGGATGTATCTCCCTTCTGGACTTTTAAATCTCTGCTCTACTGATTAACAGCTGTGAACACGGGCGAATTGCTTAACCTCTCTAAGTCTCTATTTCTCCAGGTCTATTATTATATCCCCTATCTATCTCGTAGTGTTATTTTGAGAATTAAGTGTCATGATGCATATAAACATTTTTTAGGATGGTAAGAGCACGCACATAGAAAACACTAATGAAATGCTTTATCATCATTATTAATACATGCCCTTGTAATAAAAGCTATTTCTATGGAATGTTTTATTGACAGACTAGGTATGGTTGTTAAGAGCATGAGTGTTTGATTCATGAGGTTCACTGTGCTTATCTGGATTCACCACTTATTAGCTGTGTGACCTTAGGCAAATTAATTAATCTCTTTGTGTCTTAGTTTTCTCTATTATAAAATGAAAATAAAGAAATACCTTATGGGGCTGGCCCCGTAGCTGAGTGGTTAAGTTCGCACGCTCTGCTTTGGCTGCCCAGGGTTTTGTCCATTTGGATCCTGGGCACGGACATGGCACAGCTCATCAGGCCATGCTGAGGTGGCGACCCACATAGCACAACCAGAAGGGCCTGCAACTAGAATATACATCTATGTGCTGGGGGGCTTTGTGGAGAAGAAGGAAAGAAAAAAATGAAGAAGATTGGCAACAGTTGTTAGCTCAGGTGCCAATCTTTAAAAAAAAAAATACCTTCCTTATAGAGATACTTTGAAGATTAAATTAAATAATATGTAAAGCAATAAGCATATCTACAGAAGTTCTCATAGCCTTTAATATGCTAATTATGTGTTGGGACTCTCCAAGAGAACAGCTAGGTAATGCATTATTTCCTAAACCTATTAACCAAGGGACTTGTTTACCAAAAAAAATCTCTTTGAAAATCACTTTTAGTAAAGAGATGTGTTTCCTTGTTTCCTAGTTAAGAAGCTAGGGAACCAAGTGATTGCCTCATACTAAAAAGAGAAACATTTAGGACAAAAGAATTGAGGAAGGGACAGCTGAGGACATAATTAGAGTGCCAGCATAATCAGAAGATAATCTTAGCTTCTATGGATTTCTAAAACTGAGGATATTATCTGTTAGATATTCTGTGGGAACTAAAGCCTCAAAGGAGTCCAGTCCTGAACTTCTACAAAAAAAGGAATCTGAGGATCCAGAATCACTATCAGTCTATTTGTGTATTGACTAGCTGCTAAGTGTTCAAACTTGGGGCGAGAGGATGTCCAACATCATTAGAAATGTTGGGCACTTAGGAAACAAGAGCTAATGATGAATGGCTATATATAGTCTCACATGAAGCTGTATAGTAAGGGTTATTTCTGAGAAGTAAGCATTATTTGATACAAAAGACTGAAATGATTTGGGCAGATGAAGGAAAAATTGAACCTAGCCATAACAAATGGTTAGGCGTCAACTAGACGGGTAAGATAATGACCATCCAAATGAGAAGAATGACATGGGTAAACATGCTAAGGTATAATTTGGCATGGCAGTCATTCTTTCAGCAAATATTTTTTTAAGTCCTTACTATGTGTCATGCACTGTGCTAGGTTCTATGGTACAAAAATACATAAGACATTGTCCCAAATGTCAGGGAATAATGGTCTAGTTGGGAGACCAATATGCCCACATTGAGGGATGTGTAGAGCTCAAGTCTAAGTGGAAGGAAATGAGGGTGGAGGTAGAAATATTGGAAAGGCTTCAATGAGGAAGTGACATTTAATTCAGTCCCAGAAGAAGCAATGGTGATTATGTGTCTTTCATGTATTTTAGGATGCAAGGAAAGAGAATGACAGAGGCTGAGACAGAAAAGACATAATGAGGACAGATTACGGAAGATTAGCATACAGTGTTCACAAATCTGGTCTTTATTTTGTAAAGATAGACAGTTTGGAACTCTTAAGAGATTGGACTGATTAGATCAAAGGATGCAAGTTGAGAAGGAAGGATAAAGTGTAAGTAGTGCGTCAACAGATTTTAGAGTTTAGAAAGTGAAGATGAGTATTTTAGCCTATTTTATTAGGCAGGAGCAAGTCACTGAAAGTTCTTGAGCAGGAGGGAGTTTAATTTTTCTTTCAGCTAATGTTTATTGAGTGCTTACCATATGCCAGTGCCTAGAGAAGGGCCTGGCATATAGTTAGCGCTGAATAAGCATACATCAGAGAAAGAAAACAGGAATTAAAAAGCTCTGCCCTCATGGAACTTAAATTTTAGCATAGGAATATAGATAATAAGTAGAAAAATATTAAATTCCTCAATCGTACAGTGTCAGCAGGTGATGAGCACTACAGATAATATATAGAGTTGGGTATAGAGGATCAAAAAAACCTGGGATGAGGGGAGACATTGTTGGTTTCAGTTCTTATTAGAGAAGATAGTGTATAGTGTAGACCTCACTGAGAAGGTGACAATGTGAGCAAAGACTTGAACAAGGTGAAGAAGTTCATAAAAGTGTAGCCTGAGAACCATTAATCTAGTTCGCTGGATAGGGAAATAGCCTGAAGTCAGGGATCCCAACTTATTTAAAACTGGAGGGCACAATCCAATATAAATCTCAGGAAGACCCCCAAAATCAAGTCTCTGGAAAGAACTACTGACTAAAAATCAAGGAAAGCTCATCAAAAAGGCAGTGCCCTCTGAAAGTTCACGTGCACATCAGGCCATGCTGCCTGCAATGAGGACAGAGGAGTTTGAAGTTCATCTATTTCAGAACACTTAATTGACACAATGATCATGAATATTCTTTCTTAGTTATAAATCACCATGTAAATATAAATTTTTATTGTTATAAATATGAAATCTTTGAAAAACTATCAAATTTTAAACATTATTTCATGCATATTACTTCTACAATGTGTTTATTAATGTTTTTTCTCTAAATAAAACATCTTGTATAAAGTTCTTGTTAATTTCACCTTTGCCCTTGTCAAAAAAATAAAAGGATATATGCACAACTCATACAACTTACAGTTATATACAATGCAAGCCTACAGAGTAAGAGTTGACAAAAGGAATAGAATACTAGACTCGATGTTTGGAGATATGAGTTCTAACTCTAATTTGGTAAATAATTAGAATGTGCAAATTTGATTGGTTCACATCTTGACTTTGGGCTTTGGCTTTTTGATTTGTAAAATGAAGAGATGATAGGATAAGACCAATATTTCCTAAATTGATAGCAAAGTAACCTCTTCTATTACAATGTTAATGGGACCAGCCTTGGTGGCCTAGTGGTTAAATTTGGTGTGCTCAGCTTCGCCGGCCCAGGTTTGGTTCCTGGTTGCAGACCTACACCACTTGTCTGTCAGTTGCCATGCTGTGGCAGTGGCTCTCATACAAAAAGAGGAAGATTGGCAGCAAACATTAGCTCAGGGTAAATCTTCCTCAGCAAAAAAATAAAAAGATGTTAATGGTTTTACCAAAAAGAAAGAATCTCATGGCCAAATATATTAAGAAAATGCTGAGTTAATTGACGTCAAATACAGACATCCATTGCTCTCCAAACTCACTTTTATCTGTTAAAAGACATTTGGTTTCATAGCTTTATCGCCAATTTAAAACTATGAAAAAAAGGTGTATGTAAGATTTACTATTAATAATTTTGGTACTTTTATCATGACTTTCAGGGGCACTCAAGTTCTACTTATTGCATTGTTAATATCATATCCTTTATGCCATAATCCTAATATACATGGATGAAGAAATGAATAAAGTACATAAGTAGTAAATGCTCATTGTGGAAAATATGAAACATCAATATTTCATTGTTGGACATTTAAATGTTTCTTCCTCATATTTTCACTCTTACAAATAATTCAATATGGGTATTCTGGTAAATAAATCTGTGCTGGAGCCATTCATTCTTTATGATAAATTCTTATAAATTATCAGACTTAAATATATGAAATTTTAAATGATTTTGACACATGTTACCATATAGTTTTCCTGAAAGGTTATATTTATTTACAATCTGACTCAAAGCATATGAATCTATTTTTTAAAATTTGTTTGATCTGTTTAGTATCACAATAAATGAAAAACTGAATCTCTTTTATTTTTCCAATGAGGCAGAGAAGAACATTCTCATGTTGGCTTATGATCCTGTAGGAATTCTAAGAGAGTTTAGGGGAGCAAACTGCTTTGATAGATGGAATGTTTAATGCCGCAACCACAGTAGAATATTTGTTGCATCCTCCTTGCTCGTTGTTAACATGTAGAAATGTTCCCATCTTGTAAGAACCTAGCCTGGTTGGAATCAAGCATGGAATACCTCTTATTTTGGATTTGATTTCTGTCTGGATACGGCAAGAAACAATTTATGGAGGGACAAACATGGAGGAAGAGACTCCCCATGTTTGTCCCTCCATAAATTGATCTTGGATTTATTGTCTCTTTGTAGTAGAAATTGTTCCACAGGAGAGGACAGGTACTAGAAAGTCAGCTCAAATTCCCAATCCTCAGCTAAGTGAAAACAGCCCATTCCAGACAGAAACGACGAAGAACTTGGTTTGATGCTACACATCATGGCATACACATGATCTTCATTGGGCTTGTAAATCTGTTGATAGTCTGTGAGAGTGGATTGTTAAAATTTTTCCTGGCAAACAACAACAATAACAAAGCTTCTACCCTCCTAAGCCTTATTTTAGTGGATTATGTTACAAAGTAATACACACTATAGGAAAACAGAGAAGAAAAAGGGAGTGCTCACTGAAGGAGGACTATCTTTATTTTAAATATGGTCAGGCAAGACCTCAGAAATATGAATAAAGTGAGGGAGTAAGCCCTGTAGATATCTGAGAGAAGAGCATTCCAGGGAGAGGGGAATAGCAAGTGGAGAGGCCCTAAGGGAGAAACAGATTGGTGCTTTTAAAGAATAGTTGAGGCCAGTTTGGCTGAATTCAGTCAATGAGGAGAAATAAGGGAAGAGGTCAGAGAAACAGCAGGGAATCAGATCATGAAAACCATCGCAAGCCAATGTGAGGATTTGACTGACATCAGGAGTGAGATGAGATGGCACTGATGAGTTTTGAACTGAGAAATAATGTGATCTGACATGCATTTTTAAAGAATTATTCTATTCATTTTTCTGTATTTTTTTATATAATGTCAGTTGCATTTCAGGCCTTTTATATTGGCAATAAGATTTTTTTTTTTAAAGAATGCCTTTATTGTCTTTTTTTTTTTTTGAGGAAGATTAGCCCTGAGCTAACTGCTGCCAATCCTCCTCTTTTTGCTGAGGAAGACTGGCCCTGAGCTAACATCCATGCCCATCTTCCTCTACTTTATGTATGGGACACCTACCACAGCATGGTGTGCCAAGCAGTGCCATGTCCGCACCCGAGATCCAAACCGGCGAACCCTGGGCTGCTGAGAAGCAGAACGCGCGCACTTAACCACTGCACCACCGGGCCGGCCCCGGCAATAAGATTTTTTAAATACTAAATACAAGATGATAAAACCCAAGAATCCAGATGAACTAGAGAATGTGGTATAGTGCAAAAAACACAACACTAGAGGTTTGAGACCTGAATCCTAGAAGTGGATCTTCCACCGTGTGACTGTAGGCCCCAGTATTCTCCGCTGTAAAACGGGAAGATGGGACCGGATGCTTTTAAGCTCCTTTCCAGATATAATGTAATATGATTTTGTTAGGAAGAATATTAATTAGCAGTCATATCTACAATTTGGGGGTTATGCAAGTACAGAAAAAGATATGGTGGCACAAATCAGCCCAAATAAGAGGATGAGAATAGGACAAAATGACAGAAAATAGACTGGAAAGCTAAACTCCCTTTGAAGACTCAAATAAAAAGAGTGGCTATTTTTTCTGAGCCCAATCTTCCTTATGTATAGAATGTTTAAAATTATGTGTCAGTGAAGATATGACCTTACAGAACTTCATCCAAAATCTCTTAAAGTGGCTGCAATGTATTTGGAACACAGCATTTAAAACCAGAGAGGAAGGTGAGTTTCTTAGAATATGGAATATTCCTCTTTTCAATTCATTATAGGTCTGAGAATAAGTTCCCTGTGTCCAGTAGTAACCTTCAAATACCATGATTCCTAAGGACAGTTTTAGACTTTGCCCCACTGGATGAATAACCAGAACTAGATAAGTGTTCTGAGAAGTAGGTTTTATTTGGTGTTATAGGAAGTGCCTACTAGTATATAACACTTTATATTACAATTTACTCCCACCTTTTAAAAATTTCCTCCTGAATTATTGGTTGTTCATAGGTTATGGATCTAAGACTAGATGGCTTTTAGGTGTCTTTCAACTCTCAATGTATTCACAGGGACAATACCATCTTGCGTCTCATCCTCCTTGTTCAGATGGGCATTGTCTTGATTCTTCTGAGATTCATAAAGATGGGGACATGGGCTCACATCTAAGGCTGAGTACTGTTTAGTTATTTTTCCTCCTGCTGCACAAAATCTTCCATCTCTGCCCCCTTTAGATTCTGTGCCTGCCCCTTTCTCTATTCTTTCTCCCCCAGTGGATGTATATCCATGGGATCAGGCCACAGACCTAATTATTTTCCATTAATCTACCACATAGGCCCAGGAGTCTAGGTCCAACCGTCACAGGTCTTTGACAGCTAGAGAAGCCATGATCTTAGTGAAAGGACAGGACTTGAATGTCACTGTCCTGACATCATCTGAGTAGTTTTGGATCAGAAACAGAAAAAAGTTTATAATATTGAGAGGGGCAGAGGGTTAGAGCGAATTTGTAAAACCTTGGAGAGAACTCTTGAGATACCAAGAAAGCCTACAACACAAATAGAGAAATAATCCAGGAAAAATTGAAAAGGTCCTTTGCTTTTATGATTGAGGAAATTTTATTACTTTCAGAGAAAAACAGTATGCATTTATTTTTTCTGTTAATGAGTTTCAAACTCCCCCTGGCTGCGCATTAGACTAGTATTAGTGATATTCCTCTATTAACAAAAACTACACTTTTTCATGTATAATTAGGTATAAGGAATTAATACCATCAGCCTTTAACTCCTAGAAATAACCAAAATCCTCCCAATAGTAATCTTTAGGAATGTCCTATCTACTTCTGCATGTGCTTCTACCATTTTTTTCAAGCATGACCATTTAAGATGATTATTTAAAAAATAATTTTATTTCTTTCTTTGATTTGTTTTTGTTTGATAATGTTTCAACATGCCGGGAAATTACTGTGAATACTTCTTGAAAATTTAGTGACATAATTATCATTTTCAAATGAGAACAACAGCCATACATAATTTTTATTTTCAAAATTTTGCTTGTTACCTTTACATATACAACATTTAAACTACATTATTGATTAAATAGGCCCTTGTGGGCTAGCCTAGGAACTGTTGTGCCATATAGGTGAGTTTTATGAATTGTGTTTTCTGTCTAGCATACCATAGAAGTGACTTGCAAGTGAACTTTCGAAAAAACCAAGCTATTTTTACGTTGCTAAATGCATATATTCAGAAGTACTGCATTTGAACCCAAACCTTAACTTTAAGCAACTGGAGTAGTTTTAGTCTCTTGAAGAATATGCCTCAATTGTTGTGTGATGATTTTCAATTAACATTTCATACTGCAAATTATAACATGCTTTGATAGTAAAAAATAAAGTTTTTTCAATAGACTCATAAAAATTGTTTCATTTCACAGTTTAATCTCTCATTTTCTTGGCTATGATCATAGTTTATATCCTTCTGATAATCCATTTAGGCTGAGGAAGACACAATTCTTTCTGGAGATGATTAGATTAAGGAAACTACTGGGCATGAGACTTTCTACATTGTCTCTTTAGAAATCAGTTCCTTAAAAACTGCTTGGGAAAAGTATGACATTCAATTTAAGTTTCTTTGGTGTTTATTTCACAGGTGGTGACTCGGGAGATGAAAGGAACATTTTAAAATCTACTTGATGAAAGAATTTGCACATAGAGGTTTCTTTCTGTTTGGGGAAATTGAGAAACAACAATAGAAGACTGTTTTCCAGTAGCTAGCATCCAGGAGATATGCCCGAATTAGTAAAATGATTTTAAATGCTATTACTTCAGCTATGCCATAAAGGTGTGTAAATAGAAATGTGTACAGTATATTGAATACTGTTTTCCCCTTGACTTCCAATATAAACCAGGTGGTATGTTTATGTGGGAGCATTTTTCCTCAGAATGTCATAAAAATGCAAGTTAAGAATATATTTAGTCTTTTTAAAACTACATATAAAAAGGCAAAATATTAACATTTATTGACAATATTGATATATACCATATTTTTAAAGGGGTAGATAGTGAGAAATGAGAGCTGGAGAAAAATATTATGACGTAATATCAAGTAATCCTCATTTATTCCTTAAATAGGTAACTTTATAGGGGCTGGCCCAGTGGCGTAGTGGTTAAGTCCACACACTCCGCTTCGGCAGGCTGGGGTTCGTGGGTTCGGATCCTGGGCGTGGACCTAGCAAGGCTGGTCAAGCCATGCTCTGGCGGCATCCCACATAAAGTAGAGGAAGATGGGCACAGATGTTAGCTCAGCAACAATCTTCCGCAAGCAAAAGGAGGAAGATTGGCAACAGATATTAGCTCAGGGCCAATCTTCCTCACACACACATACACATCAACTATATATATACATACGTAACTTTATAAAGTTAGCTGCTTAGTTATTTTTTTTCACTAAAGGAAGCCAACAGAAAATTAACCACTTAAATAACTTTAATGTCCCGGCTAATATGGGCAGTGATGGGCCACTTTTGGAAGGTTTGTTCATCGCTCTATAGTGTGAGTAGCTCAGACTGCCTCTACACCGTCCTTTGGTTGAATATGCTTCACTGATTTGGGGCTTGGTTTCTGCAAAAACTATAATCTATCACTTGAAGCTGTAGCCAATGATTTGGAGACCTGTTCCCACCATATACTGATGTTAAAAGGGATCAGCAAGCTCTGGCTACACAATGCAGCCTTTGCCGGTCATTCATTGTCATGTTGTTGTAAGTATGTGAGGGAAACCAAGTATGGTATTTCCATCCTCCTTGCATTTAGGTTTTCCTCATTTGGAGGCTTTTTCAACCAGAACCAACATTTACGATTTTCATTTAGCGTTTCATTCCCTCACCTGCTTTAAAATATTTATTAATAAGCTTAAAGCACCTTTTTCCTGGAGTATTTGCATGTTTAGAAAGATAAGTTTTCTGATGAATTTCAGGAAGCGTTTAGTTGAGGTGTAGCATTTGATTACTAATTGAAATATGGTTTAAGTGCAATACATGTTGATTTCTATGGAAATGGAATTATTTATTTTAATTTAAATATGTGCTTCTATATAAAGTGCCAAACTGGTGATTATGAATGGTGTGGTGATTAATCAACCTATAAAGTCACTTTCATTCTCACTCTGAGCTGAGCCACACTTGTTTAGAGTTTGCTTGTTGTTTTGTCTTAATAACACAACAAAATGTACTGACTTCCTTGTGTATGTGATTAAACATGGTGTATTACTGGTAAGCTACCTTCTGTGCCCACCAAATTTCAAAATAGGCAGGGATACAGGCAAATCAGAGAGATAAGATACTTCCTACATTGACATGCTTTCTTATCTATGAGAAATCTGCTGAGATAAAGTGGCATAGCATTAGGGACAGACTAACCTTGGAAAATACAAAAATTATATGCTCTGGTAAAAGTCACTGCACAGGAGGCATATTTATGCATATTTTTGTTGACCAAGAGTAATCCTTGAAAATTTTGGTCAATTTCATATTAAAATGAGTAAACAAGGTAGTATTTTTAAAAACACGAATGTACTTTTCTCGTTTGCCTTTCCAAACACACAGTTATAATTCTAGTCTGCCTGAGGCATCCATCGCTCTGAAGGGAAATCAGGGTCTGCTGCAGAAGGGATACAAAGAATAAGACCCAGGTGATGTTCAGCTTTTGACATTGAAAATTCAGCTTTTGCCTAGCCCTGAGTCCTGAAGAGTTTCTCCTATATAGTTTTCTAGTAATTTTTGTCTAAAGTTTTTGTCTAAAAAATCAGCTGACAATCCCTAACAATCAGTTGTTTGCCAGGTGATTAGCTGCCTCTCTACCTTCCTCATGGTCCGATAAACTGCAGGAACGTATGGAATCATTCACACTTAGCTTGTGCTGGGCCAGGCCGCGCATGTCACCTTGGGTTTCGCTGGCCGCTGACAAGACCTCAAGCTGCCAAGAGCTGCCGCACTATCCTTCCCCGGCTCCCATTTTTATGGAAGGGGTCGCTGGCAGGGCCAGGAGTTTAAGAGCATGCCCCTTATTCAGCTTTATCTCAGCAAGTATTCATAGTTTTAGAGTTGCAAGGGACCTTCTCAAAGGGAACAGGCTAAAACCAAGGAATGTTCAATGATTTTTTTCCAATTTACAGAATCTTCAGCTTCTGACTCCCAGGCTGAGCTCTTTTCATTGTCCCCACAAAGCACCAGCCAGTGGACTACTGGTCACTCCTCCTGGCCTGCCGCAGCCTCTGTCCCATAACAGGGAGCAAACAGCTGTGGTGGCTCAGAGAATCCGCCAGGTTGTAGCAATTTAATCCAGTGCTCTCATGAGGATCTGCTGCGAGCATCTCATGCAGGGGCTCCGAGCTGCCAGCTTTCCCTCCGAGCTGCCTTCAGCGTCCTGTCCTCGCCCTCACAGCCTGGGAGGTAGGTGTCTTTCTGTTTCTCCATTTACAGTGGCTAGACTGGAGGGTGCCAGGGGCTGGTGGTTTGCCCTCTGAGAGGGCTGGCCAGGAAAATTCTTTCTCCTTCCCATTAGGGGGCTGCGTGGGCCTGCTGGGGGCCCCAGGTCTGTGGGGACCCCACCCATCTGGAGGCAAGCACTAATTTGTATTCCTTCCTGTCTTCAGCTGGCATTTTGGGGAACACCTGCTGGGTGCGTGTCCTTGAATGAAGTGTTGTCAATTCTGTGCCAGCTTTTCTACTTAACCTCCTTCCCAGCACACAAGTTCTCCTTAAAATCTTTTCGTTAAAGATTTTTCTCTGTGTACGCCATCATCAGTTTGGTCCATTGACGTAGGTACCAGCACCACCCCTTTTGCTGAAGAGAGCAGCTCTTGCTCCCACAGTCTCAGATGATCTTCCCACGGGCAGAAAGTTGTGCACCAAGCTTGTTGGAGGGAAGATACTGTAGAAATGGAAGGTTGTTTGGGTATTTCTGATCCCTATTTGCTTATGGATGTACTTTCTGGGGCCCAACTGCCTGAAACATGGTGTCCACAACCTTCCATAGAACCATCTTGGAAGGTCAGTTGGGGAACGAGGGTGTTGTGCTCTCTTTTTATCATTTGGTTTAATTAAAATGGAATAGACTATAATGGAATTATTGGCTTGAGCAGGTTCTTATTAGCTGGAGCTCACAGGAACAATGGAAGACCCTTGAGTGATTTAGTTTGGGCTAGCCCTGTTATCTAAAGAGGTTTCGAGACCACCTTCTCTTTCTCCCAACCTCACCTCCTTAGGCAGCCCAACGGGGCTTCACTTTTTCTGGGCCTGCTTATCAAACATTCCCAGTTTTCTTTGCCTGAGATTTTCCCACTAGCCTTGCCCACAACTTGGCCCTTTCCTAACATCTCTGCCTCCCAGGGAAGCAGCATTTCCTTAGGGTCTGTGGCTTTCACTCGGCCTTGCGCTGGAGCACTCCCAGACTCAAGAGAAGCTGACCAAAGTCGGCCGGGGTGGGACAACTTTGTTCACAGCTTGCAGCTGTTCCTGCAGAGGCAAGGCATTCATGCCCATTGTATGGAGAAGGAGTCATTTCTTGTGGGAGGAATGCACTCTGCTGCTCTCAAGTACCGTAGCTCTTAGCTTGCCTGGAGTTTTCTTAGAGTGAAGCATGTTTGGGGCCCTGCCCTGGTAGCATGTTGGAGACAAGGAGACATTTGTTCCATTGGCGTTTTTGGTAAGCTGTTACTGTGGCCAGGAGGTCAACACGTAGGCTTGTGCTGTGCTGGAGAGGCTGGCCTGCCCACCCTGGGCATTCGTGTTGTTCAGCATCATTGTCAGAATGCCGCACAGTTGACGTGGCTCTTTTGACCCAGCTCTGGCCCAATGAACATCCCATGACCCATGAGGGCAGGTGAGGCAGAAAAACAGCATAGGGGGCCATGCTGGATCCTTGCAGGGGTTTAGGGTTTGTAGTCCTGACCTTCCTGTATAATTGCTCTACAACCTGCGCATCCCTTTAGGGCCAGTGTGCACATGGATGTAGCAGGGTGCACCGCAGGACACTCGCAGCATTGCTTTATTGCAGTCTAGCCGTCCCGCACAGCTCAGAGGAGCCCTCCTTCTTCTGGGTGGTGAGCAGCACGTGTCTGAAGGAAGCCTGCCCTGCTCTGGTCTACTGTTTTTACTCTCACTTCTTGGTGCAGACTAATGTTACCTTGTGACTGGAAAGGTGGTGACGTCTACTAGACATGGTCACTAAAGCCATAAGCCCAGGCAGTTCTCAGGACACAGCATTTATAGGGCCACAGGTGCGGGCTTGAGAGGAGTATGATAGCAGGACATCCAGGGAGGGGCTCCATTTCATCCATCTTCTGTTCGTGCCTTACTAAGAAACAGACCTAAATTTAAATAAACTATTAACATTAATATTCTCGATGCAGTTCTTAGAAGGTCCCGGGCTCTGAGATTTAGTATGATAGCAAGAGGGGATGGGCTGCATGGAAGCTGGGGTCAGTTGAAGTATGGGTCAGTAAAATGGTTTGTGGCTGTGGGCACCACATGAGCATCCCCAGGCAGCAAAAGGATGGAAGGGGCTGTAATGGACATGCAGATGTGCCAGAGATTCAGCAGGGACCCTTCTGGGCCCCTGCCTCCCACTCTGCATACCCTCAGTCACCATTGGCCTCTACCCCAGGAGACTGTGGTGGGCAGTGGAGGGCAGCTGTCCTGGGTGTCTTGGCCTGGTGAGAGGGCAAGAAAACACAGCCACTGGGTGTGGCTGAGGGCAGTATGAAAGCCCTCATGTGTTTAGTGAGAGAACTGAGCTGTGAACGCGACCATTAAAGAATTGGAAAGGCTTAAAAGGTGTTTAGATCCCCCGTTACTTCCTTATATTTTCTCCTCTTTGCTTAAAGTTCCGTGTGTGTGAAACAGACAAGAAGCTCATGGGTATTTATTTTCCTGACTAAGATTAGCCCTGCTTGCCCGAGGCCTGCCTGTGGGTCTGCATCTCCTGGTGCTGTCAGCTCACTGTACCTCCTCAGACAGGCAGTGCCTTACCTCTGGGGACCAGGAGTGCAGTCCATGTTTTATGCCCCCGACAATGACTTGATTGGACCCACATACATCTTTCTTTCAGAGAAGTCCATGACGCCTTCTGCCAGGCTGCTGACACTAACTGTGTTGAGAGAGTCTTAGAACATCTTGTCTATGTGCAGGCTTTTGCAAATATGATGGGTTCACATCTAAAGAACTGATTTTGATTGAGGGCATATATTGATTTGCCACACATGAAATGGGAGTTCAAAAAAATCCAGACTGTATAATAAATTGTAAAGACTTAATGATTTCTAGTGTATGATCAACTAAATTGTTGTCATTTTTCCTTTCCATTATATGACCAGCAACTACTAAATAAAACCACATGATTTCTTGAACAAAAAAGGAAAATTAGGTTTTTGCCTAGCCCTGAATCCTGAAGATTTTCTCCTATATATTTTTCCAATAATTTTTGTCTAAAATATTTTTCTAAAAGCTTAAAATTTTATATTTGCATTTCCGTCTGCAATCCATTTTGAGTTAATTTTTGTAGAAGGTGTGAGGTTTAGGGTTTTGCTTTTTTTTTGTCTTTGGGTGTTCAATTTCTCCAGGACTATTTGTTGAAAAGGAAAAGGAAAACTTGATAAATTAAAAATTTGCTCTAAGACCTTGTGATGAAGATGAAAAATAAAGCAGACTGGGAGAAAATATTTCTAAACCACATATCTGACAAATAACTAGTATCTAGAATGTATAAAGAACTCTCAAAACTCATCCGGAAAAAACCACAATTAGAAAATGGGCAAAAGACATGAACAGACATTTCACCAAAGAGAATATGTAGATTTCAAATATGCATATGAAAAGATTTTCAACACTAGCTATCAGAGAAATAAATATTAAAATCACAATGAGATATCACTGTATATCTACCAGAATGGCTAAAAATAGTGGCAACAAATGCAGGTAAGGATATGAAGAAACTGGATCACTCATAATTGATTGTGAGAATGCAAAATGGTGCAGTAACCCTGAAAAAGGGTGTGGCGATTTCTTATAAAACTGAACATGCCACTGCTGTATGACCAGCAATTGTACTCTTGGGCAATTTGTTACAGAGAAAAGTATGTTCACGCAAAAACTTGTACATTAATATTTATAACAGGTTTATTTGTAACAACCGAAAATTGGAAATCACTCAAATACTCTTCAAAAGGTCAATAGTTAAACAAATTGTGGTACATTCATACCAGGAAATTTAATCCAGCCATAAAAAGAAACAAACTATTGAGACATGCAACAACTTGGATGGATGCCAGGGGAAGCATGCTGTGTGAAAAAAAGCCAATCCCCAAAGGTTGTATACTGTATGATTCTATTTATATAATATTCTTAAAATTATAGAAATGAATCACTTATTAGTGATTGCCGTGAGTTAGGGATGGTGAGGTATAACTGATAGGAGGCGGGCATTGTTAATAAAATTTAAAAAATAATAATAGGATTTTGCAGCAAGACATTAAAGTTCTGAGAAAGACTGTTTTCATTAGAAAAGATTACCTGATTACTTTAGTTCCCTCTTTATCATGTGAAGAAACAGGACTAACAGACCAGATCTTTGGGTTTTATGTAAAGGAGATATATGAGAAGTGAAAAAAGGAGAAGCTTATCTCATTTCTGACCTTGAACATTGTAGGGCAAAAAAGTAAGAAACAAGGTAGACTGGTGTCATAATTTCTCATCTCCCAACTTTGCCTCATGGCAATATGTGAGAATAGTTGTGGAAGATTAAATGATTGGACTTAATTCTGCATACCTCCTGACCATAGCCTTATTGTGAGCAGAATGTATTGCCCTGTCTCTAGACTTTAGGATCAGCCATGTAGGCAGCAGTGACAGTGGGCAGATCAAAGTCTCGGCCTTAGAAACTTCACATGTTTCTGCTTAACTATTTATGTTTCTGCTATCGCCATGAGAAGACTGGGCCCCAGATAACCTCCTAGGCCAAGGGGGATGAGACACACATAGACTAGAGTGACCTTGCTGGTCCACAGCCCTGTAAAGAGAAGCAGACCTGCCTAAGGGGTCTCAACTTGAAGCAGAGCCACTCAGTTGAGCCCAGCTTAACCTAGCTAACCTGTTAACTTGCATATGCATGGCAACAATAAATGGTTTTGTTTTGTTTTAAGCCACTTGTTTATTATAAATAACTAATTGATAGAATGAATCTGAAGTCAGTATGGAGTCCTTACCAATCTGGGCATGGTTACAGCAAAGAAAACCTGGTGAAAAAGCATGATCCAAAAAAGAGCCTAACTTTTAGCTTTACTTCATCTCCCACGTGGTGTAACAGGAGCTAGTAGTAGTTAAGTCTTTAGTGTGAGAATTTGTAAAATGTGGCCACTGAAGTGGAATCAAAGTGGCTTGGATTAGCAGGCAGTACAGCTGAAAGTCCAAGTCAGGGATAAATGTAAACAAATACCAAGCTCCAGAGAGATCTATATTGTCCACAAGAACCAAGATACTGCTGACACAACCAGTGAGCACCACTGAGCTGTGACTAAGGCAAAAGAGACCAGATTATATATGATACCAGCCATAGAATTCAGCCATAAGTTTCTGCTAGGCAAAGAGTACCAATGTGGACAAGTGACATCATCCAAGAGATCAGAGAATAACAGAGGATACACAGACCAAGGACCCCAAGTTCTCTTCTTTGCTCAGAGGTCCCTTACTGTATTATTCTCCAGAGAAACAAAACCAACAGGATGTGTGTGAGTGCGTGTGTGTCTATATACAGAGAGAGAGGGAGAGAGGGGCTGATGTGATTGCATAGGCTAGCAAGTCAAAATCTGCGGGGTAGACTGGCAGACTGGTTACCTAGGGAAGAGTTGATGTTGCGATCCAAGTCCAAGGGCAGCCTTCAGGCAGAATTCCCTCTTCCTTGGGGGCCGCAGTCTTTTTTCTCTTAGGCCCTTCAACTGATTGGATGAAGCCCACCCACACAATGGGGAGTAATCTGCTTTACTCAAAGTCTACTAATTTAAATGTTAATCTCATCTAAAAAGCACTTTCACAGAAACATCTGGAATAACGTCTGACCAGATATCTGGGTACCATGACCTAGCCAAGTCGACACATAAAATTAACTATCACACTTACTCTCATATATTAATTATTAGGAAAGTAGTTTAAAAAATTTATTGAACACTTATCATGTCAGACACCCTTATAAGATTTTACATGTGTGATGTCATTTCATCTCTACCAGAAATTATATGAAGCAGGTATTATCATTTTCCTCATTATACAAGTATTAAAACTGAAGAACTAAATATACTAAATGGTATATGAACTCAAGCAGTCTAGTCCAAACTTTTGTTCAAAACCAGTATACTATTCTGTTATTTTATAGAGATCCATGGGGGTAGTCAGGCTACTTGAGAAAGTGAGCAATTTCATATAAGATAAAACCAGATTGGATTTTTTTTTTGTCCTGTGCTAACCAGTGAGTTGCTGCTCAGAAGAAAAGTAACATTAGCTATAGATCAAACAGCAATTAATTTATATTTTCTGCACACTGATTTGTAGCTTAAGTTCAATTTGTTACCCCATTACAATTACATATAAATGCATTGGAAACTTTGTTCTATATTTTGAGAAATGATTAGTTCTCAAAAACATCTATTTTTAACAGGTTTATTCTCTGTTAATTATTCAATCAAATGTGATTAAATTGAATCTTTGTTAACTAGAAGTTTGTCTTAAAATTGTATCCTGCTGCTCAAAAATGTAAAAGAGATTTCCAGATGAAACAAAAGAAGTATTTGTTTCAAAAGTGAATTTCTATACTCTTCAGATTAGGGAACGTGGCAGTACAGATCCATCATAAAATAACTAAAACACCACAGAAAATTAGTAAGGACACGAATGGTCACTTAACAAAAGAGTTCAAGATGGTTAATTTTACATAAACACTATTTAACCTTACTCAAAATCAAGGAATTATATGTAGAAATTCCATTTTTTTACCCATCAAATTAAAGATTTTCGTTGTCTACCATTTTGCCTGAGCATAGGGAAATAGGCAATGGCATATATTGCTGACGTAGTGTAAATTGGTCGGCCTTTCTGGAGTACAATTTGTTAGTATTATAAAAGTCCTCCAAAACATGATATACCTTCACTAAGAAATACCATTTCTAGAAGTTTATCCAAAAGAAAGAAACAGGAAAAATTCACAAAACGTATGTATTAAGATGTTGATGGAAGCAGTATCTAAACTAGGAAAAAAAAAGCTTTTAAAAGAGGAGTCAAAATGACCAACAGTAGGGTGTGGCTAAATAAATTATAGTGCGTCCGTGCAATTGAATACTCTGGAAGAATAGTGGTAGCATATCTCGATATTTATTGACCTAGGAAGAAGTTCACAAATGTATTTCTAAGTAAGAAAGCAGATCTATCTATCTACCTATATATTACCCCATTACATAGAGAGAGAGAGAGAGAGAGAGAGAGAGAGAGAGAGCTTTAAAAAACATGCATAATGCAGATACATGTGAACACACAAATAAAAACAACTTGAAGTATATACAAAAAAGTACTTATCTCTTGGTGGTAGGATTGTAAAAGATGAGACAGTGGAGAGTTTTTCTGTGTTTGTTTTTTACTTTTCAATAAATATGGATTATTTTTTTTTGAAAAAAGTAAAATACATTTTTTGTATGAAAGAAAGAGCATCAAAGCAGGTTAAATGAGATCCTGCCTAAAGGTGAAGCGGCAGAACAGGCAGCAGCCTGAGGATATTTATGCTCTCAGGAGTCTGTGCTTTGTCAGTTATTGTCTTGCACATCAAAGGCCAAAACATGTACATTGAAATGATTATGAAATCTATACAAATGATCTCTAACCTTTAAAAGTTATTTAACATAATCTTCACTAGTAACTATCTTGTTACATCAAAATTAAATACTATTTAAAATAAAGTGTGAATCATAGATTTGTGATCAAATATAAATCACGCGAGGGTATTTTTCAGTCCCTTACTCAGGAAATTATTTTTATGGGTATAGTCTAAGCAGAGCAGATGATAGATAGGTGAGAACAGTGAAAGTAGATTCCAGGTGGTAATGGGAAGTAAATTAATAGCCTTCTCCATACTCTGGTGATTCTCCTTTGAGATGTGGTTTCTTATCCAATTTCCACTAACATTTAAAAAATTGATATTCAGCTCTGACAGCTATAAAATGTCAAGTAATATATTTAGAAGTTTAAGATTAGTTTTTGCGCAGTGAACTGGAGTTGAAAAGCTGCTCAATTCAGAGATTTTGCATGGCTTTTTAAAAAATAAAAATAAAAACAGTATCTTCTATAACTAACCATTCCAGTTCTTTTAATGTATGTCTATCTATATTCAAAGACTCTGAGTAGGAATGCTTGAGATTCTACCATTTTCTTATGTTATATGTTTAGTAAACAACCTTCTAATTCATGCAGCCTAGGATTGGTAAGGAAAGCAGACAACCATTTCAGGGTAAAGAATCTAATGCTTTGACTATGCACATTCTCTAAGTATAGTTATTTTTCAATTTGGTTTATAAATAAGTAGCCTTTGGGTAGGGATTAGTAGCACCTTCCCAAGATAATTAACTCAGTCAATATTCTGTTATTCACATTGGTGCTCCTTTACAGGGTGAGCACCATCCAAATGCTCAATAAACGTCAGGGAGAACTCTGACTATAAAGACAAGAAACTTCTCTTTCTTAGAAATCTGATTATTTACCATTAAGAAAATGAGGAAAAGAATTTTCTTTTTGTCAATATATAAGCATATAAGTATTTTTTTCTTTTTTAAAAATAATTAAGAGAGTGGGGCTAATACAAGGAAGGGTAATATATGGCCACCTAACTTGCTGAACATACAAAGACAATTCTCTGGCTACAAATTCCTTCAACTGAATATTGTGAGACTTGAACTCGATATTCTCTATGGTGACTTATGGGTCCAGCATCCTATGATTCTACATTTTTCCATTTTCTCAAATCAAATATATTTATCCTACTGTGATTTTATAGAGAACCTATCCTGTGGAAAGGTATAAGGAAACATTTCCAGATTGGTGACAATTTGTATGCATCAATACTAATTTTAGAGCTCTTTGTCGAAATATTAATTTCCTCAGTGGCATAGTTGAAGAGTATACAGCTAGTGAGGTAAAGATTAGAGATATTTATCTGTTGAGCTATGCCTAATTGTATGTTCAGAAGTACCATATGATAAAATGTAAAGTCAGGTCTTACCCACAAAGATCTTACAGTCTTGTTTATATTAGGATATGTTTCTTACAACTGTAATACACATATACATGTATCAGTGAATTCTGTATCTATAATTAGTGTGATTAGAAGTAAAATGGTTAATATGGTTGATTTTCAGCTAATTTGAGGATGATTGAACTCTTAGTTGGAGCACCTCCCTATTCCTTCAGTCTGACTTAAAATCTGAATATTTAAGAGCTCAAAATATTAGAAAGCCTGTGCATTAATATACAACTCTTTTATAGAGCATTCTTTCCATTTTCACCACATTTTCCTCTTGAATGGTCTAGGCATAAAATGACAATTTCTTTATTTGTATTAGAAAAGAGTGGGCATTTCAATTATTTCTAAAATACTAATTTCACTGTCCGTTGCATCAAGTTAGCTTTTGATTGAATTATGACTCAGATTAAAGTATTTTATCATAGAATAAAAGTTCTTAAGAAAATGATTTCAGGATTATTATGGCTCAGCCACATGGCCATGAAAAGTTTGTATACTATAGAAGACAACTACTAAGCTACAAGAGGGCAAAGGATTCCCTTAAACTTCAAACTATTATTGGGTGCCAAAAAACCTTTCCAGTGTTTGTTACCTTACCAACATTCTGTAATAGGCTCTGAGGGTGATTTTAGTAAATGCGGATAATGCATTCCTGGTCCAATATTTTTTATTGATAATCAGTGAACTGGACATAAACAAGAAACTGACCATTAATTTTTATTATGCAAATAGTTCACTAAGGTGACTATTTCCCCACTTGCGTATTTTTCATTTTAATACTGACAACTTCCCTGAAAGAAAGTGCATATCAGCCATTAGATTCACTGTTCAGAGGATTTAAAACTCCAGAGGGCCCTGTTAAATTCAGCTTTATGTTGGCATGAGTATCCGCAATTGTGTCAGTAATTTACATTTAGGGAGAGTTGAAGTCCTGTTCTTTCTTCTTCTTTTTTTCTTCTGCCCTTGAATGAATATAGCTGCTTAGTCAGTGTAGGAAATTAAATGAACTAGTACTTTTTTGTCTTTTCATATCTCACTCTAAAGGCTCAATTTGAAACTAAAACTGTGGAATACAACATGCATTTTATTATATATTAGGGACATGGTTTCTTTGGTGGAAAGGTTGCTTTTGTCTCAAGAAAATGTAATTTTCTGTAAATTTAAAAATGTTAGAATATATAGTATGGGAATTTTAAAGATGATGTGTAGAGAAGGGAAACCATCTGGAGCCATAAATGAAATGAAGAGGAAAACAAATTTAAGAAACTATTAGCCATTTACTACCTTAGGCCAATTAGTGAAGTTATAGTTCTGGTATAAACTTAGGGAATTATTTGGACCAGCCTTTCTCCTGTTGGCAGAACGGTCCTTAATGCCCAGTGACAAGGGCAACGATAGAAATTTTTATGTGGTTGTGCAGACAGAAGAGATGTTGAAAAGGATATCTTGTGACCCTTGAATTCAATAAACTCTTTGTAAATGCACATCACCTTTTTGACAGGATTGCTTCAGTAAAATGTTCACAACTAGTTAGACTTGCATGCTGCTGCCTTTGGTAGGAAAATTCCTGGGGAAGGGATTGGTTGCTTTGGTAGGTAGGGAAATGGTTTGTTGAATTTTTGGCTAAACACAACAGATTAATCTCACGTGTTTATCTACTCTTCCATCTGAAACCTTACTATGATGACACTGAAGGTATATATAAGGTATAAATTGACAAAGACAAAGTGAACAGGAAGGAAATATCAACGGACAAGAGGTTGCAATGCATATTATTGAAAGCAGAACGTGAATGCAAGAGTAATAACGGTCTTTGCAGAGTGGAGAAAGCTACAATCTAAAACACGTTGAGAAGGAAATGATAAAAATAAGTGGATCAATCTCCTCCACAGAACATCTGAAAGCCTCAGAATTTAAAGATCCAAAGTATTATTGAAGGTCGGGGAGAGGCAGGGTAGAGGGGGAGATGAGAAGGGACTGGCTGAATCCGGGGGGAATAAACGTTGTTCCATGCAGTCATTAGATCCCCTATGATTTCCATCCCATACAGAAGTGTGATAATTCTTCCTCCACCCAGGCAGAAGATTGTAGATTTATTCTCTGGAGAAATTGGGCAGGATAAAACTGAGATTTCACGTATGACTAATGGTACTTTCAGAAAGAGAACAGAAAAAAGACAGTAGATACAATTATATGTTTTAAAAAAGAAAAGAAACAAGAATATGATCCACTCCTAGAACACTGATTTAAAAAAAAAGCCCTTACTATTGCACATGATCAAAAAATGTTTTAGCCTTAAGGACAAAGGGAAGACATCAAAATTATTAGGAGAAAAAGTCACATACATAAAGAGTAGGTGATAGAATGTCATTAGACATTCTAAAAGCAACACTACAATATAGAAAATAATAGAACAATGCCTTCAAAATTCTGAGGGGAAATAATTTTCTATGTGGAATTCTATTACCAGACCAAACCAAGAACCAAGCATAAGGGTAGGTCATCAAAAATTTATCTTCTATGCAAATCTTTCTCTGGAAGCTTCTCCTTCAAAATAAAAGATTTAAACACATAGAAAGAAAATGTGGGATATAGGAAATAGTGGTTCAATGAAAGGAAAGTAATTAGAGGAAGTCCCAGAGTGATAACTATGCAGTAATCCTACAGAACAATGTGTCAGGAATGAGATAGGTGGAGCAAAAATCCAGGAAGGAGTTTTCCAGAGAAAGAGAAAAGAGTGCTAGATTGTCTGACAGTTTTGATCATTAAGGAAATAATGTTTAAAGGTGGATAATTACAGATCTGAGAGAGTATGTGAAAATAATTATGGATAGATATGTAGAAAGCTAAACAATTTTTTAAAAATAAGGCAGTTATTAACTACTGGAGAAAACTCACACAGGAAAGAAAGCGCAATAATATTATGCATCCATGGCTCGGCAATGAGCACCATTAACTTAGCAAATACTAACTATCCATTTAAGAATAAAAAAATTAATATATATAAATAAATTAAAAGAATAAGGAAAACAGAAGAAGCTGTCAAATACTAGAAATAAATCTTCCTCTGCTATAACAAAACATCGGAAAATAATGTCTAGAATTGATTAATCAACTGAAACATTGTAAGTGCATTATTTTGTAACAGAAAGGTAAATTTCAGATAAATAACTGAAATATTTGAAGGCAATTATTTCTGGGAGTAAAACTGGTGATGGAGAAAGCCAAGGCATTGAACTGTTTGTTTTACTTTTTTCTCAATGTAAGTCTTTGTGTTTTAGTTTTAAATCGTATTAATGTACCACATAAATAAAAATTGTAACTAACTTTTAAAAAGTGTTAGCTAGAGGCATGGAGTCCATAGGTCTTTTATGATTTACGAAAAGCAATATACATAGTAGTTAAGGGGACACACTCTAGAGACAGCCTGCCTGGGTTCAAACCCCAACCTCAGCAGTTGTTAGCTTTGTGATGTTAAGCATGTTACTGAGTCGCTGAGCCTCAGTTTTGGAGACTGTAAAATAAGGATAATAATCTTATGTATCTGTTGTGATGGTTCTAAGGATTAAATGGGTTAGTAAAGGAGAAGGGTTCAAAATAGTTCCTGGCATCCTATAGCAAGCAAAACATACATGATAGCTTTTATTATTGCTATTGTTTTAATTTTTGTAGCTCATCATATTATTCATCCATAAATTATTGCTACTCAGACCATAATGAGGGCAGATTTTCTAGCCATTTTAATCAAAATGAGTAAGTAGCCAGAGTAGAAGGCAAAGCAAAAATAATTTGTTTTCAATAAATTTGTCCTAGTGGACAAATGGTCTTAAAACATAAACGTTTACACACCATAATATATATTCATATATAGTAAATATATACATGTATTAAATAATATATGTTAAATACAGATAGAAAATAAAGAACTTAGCATTTAAATGTGTAACAATGCTAGTAGAGTTTTCTTGTAGCAAATGTTTGTGGATTTGTCTTTGCAAATTGAATACACACTAGATCAAAGCTCTGGAAATTAAGCTCCTGTAATAAGAATTCACTTTGACTTTGCTGCCATACAATACTTTGGGAAAAGTTCTGAAGTATCTAGAAGTAAGATGAATTCTCAGTAAGTTATAATAACTTATGATTGTAATACCTGTCTTTTATTGTCATCCCAAATGGACAAGCTGACAATGTAGAATATTTTAAAACAAAGAGTTTATGGACAATTTATTAATCTAATTTAACATATGTTATTCTGAAGCCAGAATTTTAAGAAATGAAAAAAATTAGATTGTAAAGAAAATATTGCCCATTGTGGTCAAGGAGTAATGTTACTTCTACATGAAGTAATATTATACTTCAGCAGAGCATCAGGTGTATGTAGTATGGGAATGGAAATCCCCAAGCAATATAAGCAATTAGCATTTTAGTTGAAATGAGACACTTCATGTCTTTGATATGTGAAGCTGTTCCTACTGAGTGACTGTAAATTTTACTTCATTGTTTAAATTATAATAATTAGAGATTTATTTTCACCTTCCCTTCTTGTTCCTGTTTTGGGCATTGTTGGTATTTCTAAGATGGTTGTCTGTGTTACATTCTGTAACATGGAACACAGTAACACTAAGCAATTTATTCTTAGAAACATCACCTTGGCTTCATTAGATTAACACTCTGCTCTAATCAATAGAATTCTCCAGAAAGAGTGAGTTTACCAAAAGTAACAGACCTAAGTAATAAAAGTCTTACTTAAATTGATTATTTGGCTTATGTCTTTGGTGTAATTGACTGGGGTAACTAAGCCTGAGGGTGATTTCCTGGATTCTGCTACTCTGAGAAACAAAGCTCAGTTCTGAATGTTTTGGAGAGGACTAAAGCCTAGAGTCAGTCCCTGAATTGACCATGGCCCCAAAATATACCAGCATTTGCTTGACTGAACTACTGTTACTTAAACATTCAAGAATTCCGAGGACTTTTAATAACTTAAGTATTTAAATATCATTGTTACCTGAATGACATTATTTGGAAATTATCCCAATTCATGCTTAATAAACTATTTAGATTAATGTAGAGTTGTATATGTTGTATATAATATTTTATATATATATTTCATGAATATAGTTTGTAATGATTCAGAAACATTGAATTTGAATTATTAGACCCACTTCTTTTTGCCTAATCTTGGGCAAGTTTTAATTTTCATGCATATCAAATAAGATTGATATTGATAATACCTGCCCTACCATCTTTCCAGGGATATTTTGAAGATCCAATGAACTCAAGTATCTTTTAATTTTTTGGTGAGGAAGATTGGCCCTGAGGTAACATCTGTTGCCAATCTTCTTTTTTGCTTGAGGAAGATTGTCCCTGAGCTAACATCTGTGCCAATTTTCCTCTATTTTTTGTATGTGGAGTGCTACCCCAGCATGGCGTGATGAGCAGTGTGTAGGTCTGCACCCAGGATCCAAACCCATGAACCCTGGGCCACTGACGTGGAGCGCACAAACCTAACCACTATGCCACTGGGCTGGCCCCTCACGTATCTTAAAACTACTTTATAAGATGAAAGATTCTATATAAATATGGTACATTGGTACTATTATCAGTATTACTTTTACGCAAAATCTTTGGACCTTAGATACATATGAGCTTACTTATTCACATCTAAAGACGATTTATCTCATTCCAAAAAAAACTTTTAAGATATGTGGTATAGTAGGTTGGGTTCCCAGGGGAAAACTTCTGAAATGTACGTTAGCATGCAAAGTTGATTAGAGAGTGCCCTCCAGATCAACACCTGCAGAGGAAGGAAAGAGAGCGACTGGGCAGAGGAAAAGTTTGGCTCTTATGCCGTCCCAACAAAGGCCTCAGCTGACCCAAGGGGAATTTCTCAAACTGAGATGACCCTTCAAAATGGTCCCTAGAGTACCAGGCCTTTTTAAGCCTACAAGAATCAGTATTAGATGTGAGCTACCCCTGGAGAAAAGGGTGAAGCAGCTTTCTAAAGGCTGGGGCGATTCCTTTAAAGGCCTGACAGCAGAGGACTGTCAGCCAGCAACACTCCGAGCCACTGGGGAAATGGGTCTTTTCAGATCTTATGGGAGATCCCAGTGGTGCATTGCAGCCCCGACAAGCATCCTTCAAAAAGGTTTTAAATTTTTAATGTTGTCCTTAAGGAACATATGCCTCTTTCTGGTAGAAGTTCTTGAAATATGAACATTTAAGAGTATATATCAATTTTAATATAATCAGTTCCTTTCATTTCCTATCAAGACTGATTGTGAACATTAAGAAAAAAAAATTTAGGGCTGGCCCAGTGGCATAGTTGTTAAGTTCGGCACACTCCACTTTGGTTGCCTGGGTTTTGCAGGTTTGGATCCTGGGTGTGGATCTATGCTCTGCTGGTCAAGCCATGCCACCTAAAATAGAGGAAGATTGGCACAGATGTTAGCTCAGGGACCATCTTCCTCAAGCAAAAAGAGGAAGATTAGCAACAGATGTTAGCTCAGGGCCAATCTTCCTCACCAAAAAAAAAAAAAGAAGAAGAAGAAAAATAGTTTTTGGCAATTGTCTATTTGGAAAAAACTACTTATATTAAGTTTTCATCAAATTATTTGTTTTTCTTTTGAGACTTCCTGGGCAATAATTTCAGTCAAATCACATAAGTTAATTAGACATTATATGCATTGGGTGGTTGAATCAGCCTAACACGTTGCAACAAAATGTGATTATTTTCTGAATCACTATGACCACATAGAAGATTTAAAGCAGAATCTTGACTATTCTCTAAATAAGAGTAATCCTTTGTTTTCAAAGTTAGATTTGCCTGTTGTCTCATGTATCTTGTCCTTTTTGGAATTGTAGTGATGTGCTTAAGCTTCACACTCTAAGCTTTAAAGTCTGAAGAATTTGTACATAGTTTGTTAATCTTTTGTCTTTGTCTACTAAGCACAAATAAAGATTAGAAAATTTAAAAACTTGAATTATCACTATAGGAATAAAGACTGTATTTTTGCGCAGACTCTTTAGTTATGAAAATAAGCAGTAACTTATGTGATCAGAGGTTTTATGGAAGCAAGAGACAAGGATTTCAATAGGAAAATGAAGAGCCTTGAAAAAGTAAACATGTTTTTCCCAACATATTCATCCATATGAAGGCAGATTAAAGTGAACGAGTATGAGCAGCCTGAAAAGGGAAATGATATCATAAAACAAAATCTTACAAACTGAACTTGAGGAAAATAATGAGATTGGGGTGAGTAAAGAGGTTAAAAAGCTTGAGAAATATCCCTCCACTTCATTCTTACTTTCTGACTGTGCTTCTGAACAAGAGCCTATGGTAATGTTCAGGGTCAAGCAGAATGGAATAAATTTAATATTCAATAAGTGCTAATTATAGACCAAGGATTGTGTTAGGCTTTTTGCATGCATATCTTAGCAGATGCTGAAATCAACTCTGTGAGATTGACATTATCTTCCCCATTTGACTGCTAATAAGGATTGGGTTGAGAGGCAAGTTAACCGCCCTAGATTACATGGGAAATAAATTCCAAGCCAGGATTCGAACTTGTCAGCCTCGACTCTGAAACTGATTGTCCCTCCACTGCTGCATGCTGTCTCTGAATGGTACTATTTCTTTGTTTGCCACCACCATCCTGCAGTTACCCCTCTCTGGTCTACATAGCAGTGTGCCTTCCTCAACTCAGGGAAGAAGCAATAGCGCTGATTTTTTTGAATTTGGTGATGGATCTGAAGACAGCTTCTACCTGAAAAATGGTGACAGATTGACTTTCAAATCTCCATTTTTCTGTCATTTTTAGGGGAACCTGTTGCTGGGAAGTTACATGCTCTTCATTAAAAAAACAGAATAAAAAGAGGGTTACTTGAGAGATGAAGGTACACTTTAATTTTCCAATGTCGTAGTATTTTTCTCTCACATTGAAAAAAGTGGAATGAATCTCAACAGAGACTCATTAACAGAAAAAAATAGTCCTGTTTACTTTTCTCATTTTCTGTACCTTCACAGGAAATTTGTTAGTCTGTGAAAACACCTTTAGTTAATATATAATATATATTTAAATGTGTAAAATATAAATTTATATAAACATATTTATATATTATATATACATTTAGATATATGTAATTTCATATATAATGTATATATATGAATGTATATGAATGTACATTATATACGAAAGTATGTATATAATGATTTCAAGCAGATTTCCAAAAAAGAAGAACAATAATAATTAATTATCTTTGTAGCCGTCTTTTGATGAAATATCCCTTCTCTGCTTGTCTACTTTGGTCTTTCTGTTCCTTCTCTCTGATGTCTGTAATTACTTTTCACCAGGCCAACTGTTGGGAGAAATATAAGAAAGATATGGTTGACAAAAAATCTACTCCAAGAAAGTATGCTGCATACGCAGCATGACATTTGGTGTAAAATTTAGTGTTTCCCTACCCTTTTCTCATTTCCATTCCTGTAAACATTCATTATCTATTTATCAAATTGTAGCTGCCCTATCTTTTTGCAATGCTTGCCCTTTATGTTAAAATGATAGTATTTTACATGAAATTTAAATGTCTCATCAACTACAATTTATATGTGACTTTTCGATTGGTTACAATTCTTCTAAAAAATAAAACTGTTCTTAATCTCTAAAGCACCGAAACCAGAATGAATCTGGGAAGTTAAACAGTCTCTTAAAAAATCTTACTTGTTCTTCATTTAGTTTATTCTCTGTGTATTGAGATATAAAATAAATATGCTGTTAACAATAAATGGAAGCATTCAGAGAGCAAATTAAAAACTGCAAACTAATTAAGCTGTTAATTTAAAATCACAAATGGTGTAATAGTAAACTTGAAAATTAACTGAAATAATTGCTATCCAAAGAAATCATGTTGCCCTTCCCTTTTCTTTCTTGATGAAAAAATAATTTGATTAAATCATAAACTAAAACTTTGACAAAAAAAATTGAATAAATTATATTTTTAGACCCCATATACTTTTCCTATTTTTGTTGAAATTATTACGATCATATGATTGATTTACATTGTAATTGAAGCACTTAACAAATCCAGATGAAAAAGTATTAAAGAGTATGCCCAGCTGACTTCATGTCATACCATTGGTGTCCAGTTGTCCTTGGGTATCCACAGGGGATTGGTTCCAGGACCTCCTCCCCCAACCCAGGATACCAAAATCTGCAGATGTTCAAGTCCCTTATATAAATTGGTGTAGTGTTTGCAAATAACCTATGCACATTCTCCTGTATACTTTAAGTCATATATAGATTACTTATATACTTAATAAAATGTAAATACTATGAAAGTATTTGTTATACTGTATTGTTTAGGGAATAATAACACAAAAAAAAATCTGAACATGTTCTTTACAGATGCAACCACCATAGGCTTTTTGATCCTATGGCGGTTGGTTGATTCTGAGAATGCAGAACCCACAGATGTGGATGGCCGACTGTATTAAAATATGTAAATAGACCAATGGATAAATCTGGCTTTTTCTAATATTAGGCAATCTGTTCAATTTTGTTCTGGCAAAAGTGACTTTGTATCAAACTCAAAAGGAAAGAGGCTACTTGAGAAGTTGTTTAAGACCATATTACACAATTGAACTGATCTAAGAAAGCTAATTGTGCTGTTGAGTATCATTTGTGTTGATTATTTGGTTAACATTTTGAGTTAATTTTTGTATTTGGTGTAAGATAGTGGTCCAGTTTCATTCTTTTGCATAGCTGTCTAGTTTTCCCATTCCATTGGGGTGAAAGTCACACTCCCAGGTGTCCACTCAGTGGCCCATCCCCATATCTGTACTGGGCATTGATTCCACACTGTGAAATGAAAGTTGAACTCCCTGCCCTCCAGGCCTGTATGCTCCAAGCCTTGGTGAGAGACGCAGCCCTGATGACCTCTGAGAGTCTTCTGGGTCCTTCTTCCCTTGTTTTGAATAATATTGCATGTTGGCAGCAGAATTATTCTATGGTCCAGTCCTGTAGGGTCTAAGAAGTCCAACAGTCTTCCTTCATTTTGTCCAATTTCCTCGGTTTCATTTAGTTCTAGCTGGCAGTGTTCCTACTGGTGTAGTCTCATCTCTATTCCGAGCTTTTGTTGAGATGGTTGGGTAAGTCCATGGTCCATATCTATACTGAATCTTATCAGTCACTCAGCCACACCCTTGGTGTTCTCTCCCAAACAGGCTTTCTCATATCTTGCAATATGAACATCCTGAGAATTTTCCAAATTTTTAAATTCTGGTCCTTTTTTCTTAACAAATGTGTCTTTGAGTTATTTCTCTCTTTCATTTTACTATAAGCAGTCAGGAGGAGGCAATCTGCACCTTCAACACTTTGATTAGAAATCTCTTCAGTTAAAGATCCAATTTACTTGCTTGCAAGTTTCTACCTTCCACAAAACACTACAAGATGAACACAACTTAGCCAAGTTCTTTTCAACCTTATAACAAGGATTGCCTTTCCTCCATTTTCCAATAACATGTTCCTCATTTCTGTCTGAGACCTCATCAAAATAGACTTTACCATCCATATTTCTACTAATATTCTGTTCACAACCATTTAGATATTCTTTAAGAAGACTGAGGCTTTCTCTACAGCTCTCTTTTCTTTCTGAGACCTCACCAGAATCACCTTTAAAGCTCCATTCATGGCAATGCAAACTTTTTCTAGCATACACACCAAAATACTTCTCTCCTTTATGGTTACCCAGGTCCAAATCTGTTTCCACATTTTTGGGTATAGTTACAGCAGCATCCCAATTTCTCTGTACCAATTTTTTTCTGGTCAGTTCATGTTGCTATATCAAAGTACTATAGAATGCGTGCCTTCTAAACAACAGAAATTTATTTCTCACAGCTCTGGAGGCTGGAAGTTTGAGATCAGGGTGCCAGCATGGACAAATTCTGGTGGGAACTCCTTTCTGAGCTGAAGACTGATAACTTATTGTATCCTTACATGATGGAGTGCAGAGAAAGGGGATGTTAGCTCTTGTCTGACTCTTGTAAGGGCATTAATCCCATTCATTAGGCTGGAATCCTCTTGACCTCATCTAAATTCAGTTTTCTCCCAAAGGCCCCACCTCCTAATGCCATCACAATGGGGGGTAGAGTTTTAACATATGAGTTTAGGTGATATAAAAACATTCAGTCTGTAACAGATAGGAAGACTCAATATTTTACCAATGTGAGTTCTTCCCAACTTAATCTATAGATTCAATGCAATCCCAATCAAAATCCCAGCAAGTTATTTTGTAGTTATTGGCAAATTGTTTCTAAAGTCTATATGGAGAGAGCAAAGACCCAGAATAGCCAACATAATATTAAAGGAAAGCAAAGTGAGAGAACTGACACTACCCTGGCTTCAACACTTATTGTAAAGCTATAGTAACCAAAACAGTGTGCTATGGTTAAAGAGTAGACAAATAGATCAGTGAAACAGAGTAAAGAGCCCAGAAATAGACTCACATAAATATAGTCAACTGCTCGTTCACAAAGAAGCAAGATCAATACAACAGAGAAAAGAGAGTATTTTTAACAATGGCGCTGGGACAACTGGACTTCTACTTGCAAATAATGAATCTGGACACAGACTTTATACTCTTTACAAAAATCTCTAAGTTGATCATAGACATAAATGTAAAATGCAGAGCTATAAAACCCCTACAAGACAACATAAAAGAAAGTCTACACAATCTTGGCTATGATGATGACGTTTTAGATATAATACCAAAGGCACAATCCATGAAACAAACAATTGATCACACAGACTTTATTAAAATTAAAAACTTGACCTCTGTGAAAGGCACTCTTAAAAGAATGAGAAGTCAAGGGGCTGGCCCCGTGGCCAAGTGGTTAAGTTTGCGCACTCTGCTACAGGCGGCCCAGTGTTTCGTGGGTTTGAATCCTGGGCGTGAACATGGCACTGCTCATCAAACCACACTGAGGCAGCGTCCCACATGCCACAACTAGAAGGACCCACAAAGAAGAATATACAACTATGTACCAGGGGGCTTTGGGGAGGAAATGGAAAAAAATAAAATCTTAAAAAAAAAAAAAAAGAATGAGAAGACAAGTCTCATAATTAGAGAAAATATTTGCAAAAAAACCATGTCTAATAAAAGACTATTATTCAAAAGATAAACAGGACACTTAAAAGTCAACAATAATAAAATGAGTAGTACAATTAAAAAATGAACAAAATACTTGAACAGACACCTCACTGAAGAAGACATCAGATAGCAAATAAACATAGGAAAATCTATTCAACATCATATGCCTGTAGGGAATTGGATATTAAGACAACAATGAGATACCACTAAACACTTATCAAAATGGCCAAAATTCAAAACAATGGTAACACCACATGTTGACAAGGATATAGAGCAAATGGAATTCTGTTTTATTGATGGTAGGCATAGAAAATTGTGCAGATACTTTGGAAGACAGTTTGGCAGTTTCTTATAAAACTAAACATTTGCTTATTTTGTGGCCCAGCAATCATGATTCCTTAGTGTTTACCCAAAGGAATCGAACACATATGTTCACACAAAAACCTGCACATGGATTATTATAGCAACCTTATTTATAATTGACAAAACTTGAAAGCAACCAAGCTGCCCTTTAGAAAGTAGATGGATAAATAAATTGTGGTACATCCCAACAATTGAATATCATTCAGCACTAAAAAGAAATGAGCTATCAAGCCATAAAAGAAATAGAAGAACCTTAAATGCATATAGTAATTTAAAAAAGAGAATTTGAAAAGACATCCTTTATGATTCAACTATATGACATTTTGGAAAAGGCAAAACTATGGAGACCATAAAAGGATCAGTGGTGTCTAAGAATTGAGAGGAGGGAGAGGTGAATTGGTGGAGAACAGAGGATTTTTAAGTCATCGAATCTATTCTTTATGATAGTATAATTATGGCTATATGTCATTATACATTTTCCAAAATCCATAGAATATATGACACCAACTGTGAGCCCTAATATAAACTATAGACTTTAGATATAGTTGTTTGTCAATGTAGGCTCATTGATTATAACAAATTTACCACTCTGATGTGAGATGTTGATAGTGGTGAAATCTGTGCATATGTAGGGGCAAGGGGATATGGGAAATCTCTGTATCTTCTGCTCAATTTTGCTGTGAACCTAACACTTTTCTAAAAATATAAATTCTATGAAAAAGTGAATGCAAAATTAAAATATTTCCATTCAACAAAAACTCAGCTAATTCAGAAGCAGGAGAGTCACATTAAAGTAAATAATAAAAACAATTCTTTAGACAGATGGAAAATAAACCCAGATGGAAGCATAATGAATTAGAATGAATGAAGAACAATTAAAATAGTAAATATTTGCTGTTATTGGATGAATTGTTTTCTTCCGAAATTCATATGTTGAAGCCCTAACCCCCAATACCTTAGAATGTGACTGTGTTTGGATATAGGGCCTTTAAAATGGTAATTAAGTTAAAATGGGTTTGTTAGACTGTCAGTTTGAAAAAATAAAACATATGCTGCTCACAAGAAGGGTGCCTTAAACATAAGGATACAAAAAAGTCAAAAGAAAAGCTAGTAAAGATACATTATATAAACATTAAAAAAAGAAAACAGTATATTTACCCATATAGATATGTGCAAAGTGGAATTTAAGGAAGGAAGCATAACTAGAGATAAAGAAAGATATGTAATAATTATAATTCAATATCACAAAGATATTTTAATATAAAATTTGTATTTACCTAAAGATAAAGTCTCAAAATTTATAAAGCAAAAATAGATAGAACTAAAAGGAGAAATTAAAATTTCCAAATTTAGTGTAAAATTTTAACACATCTTTTTCAATAACAGAACAAGAAGAATAAAAATATAAGTGAAATGTAAAAAGATACATTTAACAAACTTGATACTTGACATACACAGAAAAATTTATCCATCAATTGGAGAATACATTTTTTGTTCAATGTGAAACATTTTGAATTCAAAAAATTTACTAAAATTGACCATATGCTAGGCCAAAAAAGAAACTATCAACAAACTTTTTAAAAATTAGATTTTACAGTGTATATTCTGACTGCAGTGCAATTAAGCTGGAGATCAATAAAAAAGATAGCTAGAAAATTCTTATGTCAGGAGATCAAAAAAATGTACTTCTCAATAATCATTTCTCAAAGGACAAATCAATGAAAATCAGCATTTTGAAATGGAAAATAATGAAAAAGAAACATATCAAAATTTGTAATGCAGCTAAATGAGTGTTCAGAGTGACAATTATGACTTTAAATAGATATATTATAAAGGGAAAAAAGATTGAAAATCAATTACTTGGGAATTTATCTCAAGAAATTAGAAGAAGAACATAAAATCAAAGAAGGTAGAAAAAAACTAAAGCTAAGAGCAGATGTTAGTATAATAGAAAACACAATAAAGTATTCAACAAAGCAGAAGTCTGTTATTTGAGAATTACAAAATTGATAATTTTTTTAAAAAGACATCAGGAAAATAAAGAAAAAGAATATAGAACTCATTGAAAACCTTCCTACACTGCAGGATTTAACAGCTTAACTAGTGAATTTTCCCATACATTTAATTAAAAAATACATTAATCTTATAGAAACATCCACAAAGATCAGAAAAAACAAACTAGGGACATTTCCCAACTTCTTTAATAATATCAGAATAAACTGGATATCAAAAACTTTCAAGAATATTACAGGAAAGAAAAATTATTAGAATGATCTTTCTCATAAGCGTAGATGCAAGCAACCGAAACAAATATTAGCCAATAAAATTCAGGGATAATAAGAGGAAAATACACCAGTAAAAAGTTGGCATGGAATAGACAAAACTGACATTATTGCCAAAGATATGATTGTGCATGTACAAAATCCAGAATAATCTACAGTTAATTATGGAGATTAAAAATGAATTAAGCAAGGTCTCTGGATATAAAGTTAATATAAAAATGAATTTAACTTTTGTATGCTAGCAACAGTTATAACATTATAACTGTTATAACTTAATGTTATTACTTAATGTTATAACATTAAGTATCTTTTAGAGTAATGTTAAAAATCCTCATGTTCTTAGAAAACAATCTAAAGAAAGAAAATACAGTTGATGTCAAGATGGTGGCATAGGCAGACTCAACTCATCTCCCATGAACATAACAAAGTTACAACTATTCTTGGAACAATTACCCCTGAGAGAGAAACAAAAATTGGGTTAAGAGAACCCCAACAACAAGGGACAGTCCTGACTGAGATGGAAGAGGCAGAAATTCCTTTCTGGAAAGAAAAAAGCCACCTTCATAAACCATGGCACTTCACAGCTGGCCAGGAGCAATCCTAAGGTAGGCAGCCTTCCCTGGAGGAGCGGGGGACCTGAGTGGGGGAACATTACCACAATAAGCATCCTTCGGACTCAGTACTACTGAGGCGAGTGTCATAATATCTGGTTTTGCTGGCTATTAACTACAATGGGGACTACCCCCAGAAAAGCTACCAAACATACACAGAAAAAAGCCAACTCTTAAAGGGCCCAGCTACAAATTCACCCATTTCAGAAAGAAACCTAAAATCATGAGAAAGAAAGGTGCACAGTCCTTTCGTGAAAAGAGACTCACTTGATAGAATCTGGGTACGTCTTGGTGAGAGGTGAGACTTCTCCAGGGACTGAGACATTGGTGGCAGCCATTATTGTGGCCTAGTACAGGTGTGCTGACAGAGATGCTGGCAGATGCCATTGGAGTTCTTCCCCTGGCTTGTCAGCCTAGGGTCTGCTCCGCCCACTAAAGTGCCAATTTAACCCAACTCAGCTAGGGCAGACAGCCCACCCTAGGCAGGCCCCCCCAACAGCAAGACCTCGGGAAACTCTTCAGACTGCATAGACTGGGTGCCTGGATCCTCTACAGGCAGATGAGTGGGGAGTGGGTCTCCCTCTGCAGGACAGGGTGTATGTGAGGAGTGGCTGGTGTAGGTGGGGCATTGGTGGAGTGTGTGGGAGCCTCTGCAGTAGGACGACTGGGTACACTCCAGGGGTTTGGGACACGTGCATGTGCCAGAACTGTCCTGATGGTGTGTGTGGACCTGTGGGCAATGGGGGTTATCAGTGGCAGAAGACATGTACTTCTCAAACAGCCACATAGACGATCTGCCCCACCTTCCAAAGCCTGAAACAATTGAGTGCTCCTATGCCTGGGGCCAGCCCCACCCAGCTGCAATCCTGAGAGAGCTGACAACAGCCTTGCAGGCCAGAGGCCTACAGAAATTATAAGGTCCTGAGCCTAGCAACCAGCCACACTGGGGGCCTACTCACTTAACAGAAAAACTGCAACAGGGATGTGCTATTAGATTTTGCAGCCAACTGTGCCAGGGCTCCCCAAACCTGATAAAGTGACTGAAGGGTCCATAGCACGTACATGTAGCTGAGAATACAACCAGCTGGCCAGAGGGACAGCCTAGACTCCCTGGGCACCTGCATTAAAAGCAACCCTGCCACAACAGAAGGATACACATAGCCCACCCAGGGGTCACTCCTGGAACATTTGGAACTGGTGATGAGAGGGAAGCACACTGCTGGGCTTCAAAAAACATCTCTTATGTAAGGCCACTTCTTCAAGATCAGGAGACAGCTGACCCACCTGATACACTGATATAAGCACAGAGAAAGAGGCAAAATGTGGAGGCAAAGAAATATGTTCCAAGCAAGGGAACAGAACAAAACTCTAGAAAAACAACTAAATGAAACAGAAATAAACAATCTATCTGACAAAGAGTTCTACCAAAAAGCCATAAGGGTGCTTACTGATATTGGGAGAAGACTGGATGAATAGAGTGAGAAGATCAACAAAGAATTGGAAAATATAACAAAGGACCAATCAGAAATGAAGAATACAGTACTGGAAGTGAGAAACTCACTAGAGAGATTCAATAGCAGAGTAGGTGATACAGAAGAACAGATCAGCAAGCTGGAAGAAAGACTAGAGGGAATCACGTAGACTAAAGGAACCAAATAGCGAGCCCAGAAATATACTTTCACATATATGTTCAAATGATCTTGAACAAAGGTGCCCATACCACACAACGGCGAAAGGAAAGTCTCTTCAAATGGTATTGGAAAAACTGTATATCTACATGCAAAAGAATGAGATTGAACCCTTTACATCACACACAAAAATTAATTCAAAATAGATTACAGATCTGAACATAAGACCTAAAACTATAAAACTCCTAGAAGAAAACATAGGGGAAAAAATTCATAGCATTTTACTTGGAAATGATTTCTGGGATATGACACCAAAAGCAAAATAGACAAATGGGACTGCATCAAATTAATAAAAACTTCAGTGCATTAACCAATAGAGTGAAAATCAATTAATAGAATGGGAGAAAATATTTGCAAATCATATATCTGATAAAGACTTAATATCCAGAATATATAAAGAACTTCTACAACTCAACAACAATAAAAAAATAAGCCAATTAATAAATTGGCAAAGAACTCAGATTTCTCCAAATATGATACACAAATGGCCAAGAAACATATAACAAAAGTTCAACATCACTCATCATTAAAGAAATAAAAATCAAAACCACAATGAACTATCACCTCGTAGCCATTAGGATGGTCACTATCAAAAAAACAAAATAAAAACAAAAACAGAAAATAATAACTGTTGACAAGGATGTAGAGAAATTCCAACTCTTGTTTGTTGTTGATGGGAGTGTAAAATGGTACAGTCACTATGGAAAACATTATGGAGGTTTCTCAAAAAAATTAAAAATGGAATTACCATATGATCCAGCAATCCACTTCTGGATATATATTCAAAAGAATTAAAAGTAGGATCTGGAAGAGATATTTACACATCTATGTTCCTTGAAGTATTATTCACAATAGCCAAGAGGTAGAAGTAATCCAAATGTTCATCAATAGATAAATGGATAAAGAAGTTGTAGTATACATGTACAATAGAATATTATTGAGCCTGTAAACAGAAGGAAATCCTGTCACATGCTACACCATTGATGAAAAGTGAGAACATTATGCTAAGTGGAATAAGCCAGTCACATAAAGACAAAATATTGTATGATTCCACTTATAGGAGCTGCCAAACTATTCAGATTTGTAGAAACAGAAAGTAGAATTGTGGTCCCCTGGGGCTTCAGGAAAGGATAAAGGAGGATTTGTTGTTCAACGGATATAGAGTTGTAGTTTTATAAGATGAGAAGGTTCTGGAGATCAGTTGCACAACAATGTAAATATACTTATCATTATTGAACTTTATACTTAAAAATATTTAAGATCATAAAATTTATGCTATGTATTTTTTACCAAAATTTAAAAATACGTAAAAATCCATGCAACTTATTTTGTAGTTACTGATAAAGTTATTTTAAGGTTTACAAGGAAAAGTAAAAGACTCAGAATATGCCTAAGGAAAAAATATTTTCCTTAATATTTAAGGAAAAGAACATTGTTGGAAGACTGACATTGACAAATTTCAAGACTTATTTTAGTGGAGTGATATTGGCAAGATGGTGGTGGAATGGGAAGCCCAAGACCATCCTTCCCCACATGAATACACACAATACATGGGCAAGCTCCCTTTGTGAGAAAACCATAAAGTAATTGATGGCTCCTGCACAACTGGTTAGTGTGCCACTACCCATAACAAAGGCGGTAGGGAAATTTGAGACACTCTCTTGTCATAATTCCTATCCCCAGCACAATGACAAATGATTAAGAGGAAATTCCCAAGATCCAAGGTTCTCCCTAGGACAGGAAATAGGTAGACTGTGCATCCAATGCTCCAACTTTTCTGGGGACTACCCACAGTGCTGTTTTCTGTCTAGCCTCCCTTGGAATGATGATGGGACCCAGCATAATATAGCCACCTGGGACCACTGAAACAGCGATGGTGTTTTGGCCTGGAAGTCACCAGAGGCCCATAGACCCTCACATCAGCACATCAAAGAGGGAACAGATGAAAAACCACAGTTCCAAGTTTTTCCCTGGGGAGAGAAAGAGGTAAACCATACATCCAATGCTCCAACTTTTTCAGGGACTACCCAAAAGGCTGGCTTCTGTCTAGTCTGTCTCAGAGCACTGACACATTCTAGTATGTTCTATGTTGCTAAGGGCCAGTGAGAACAGAGATGGCAGTTTGATGTAGCAAACACAAATCACCATAGTCCTCCTCCCCAGCTCAGCACATAGTGAATAGGTAAAAACTCCCAGATCTCAGCTTCTTCCAAGGGGAAGAAAGAGTTGGGCAGAGCATCCAACAGTCCACCTTTTTTGGGAGTTATCTGAAAAAATAGCTTCTGTCTCATTTTCCTAGGAGTGCCAACAGGACTTGGCATAATCTAGATGCCTGAGAGGCACAAGAAACTAAGAAAATGGGTTGGACCAGTGTGAAGGTTGGAGAGGCCCATAGAGTCTCTGGCTAGGATGATTGATGTGGGTCTTCTCCTGTACAAGATGAGTCTATGAAAGCTGAGAGAAATGACTATTTTATCTAATTCACAAATAAGTGGAAATTAAATAACACAGTCCCAAACAACCAATGGATCAAAGAAGAAATCAAGAGGGAAATAAAAAAAACAATCTCGAGAAAAATGGAAACACAACATACCAAAGCTGATGGGTTACAGCAAAAGCATGTCTAAGAGGACATTTTATAGCTATAAATACCACATTATCAAAAAAGAAAGAGCTCAAATAAACAGCATAACTTGTTCTGTCAGTCACAGCCTATTGACAGTGACGCTATTGGCCAGGAATGCCTGAGGCACTTGCCTGGGCCCATACTACATGTTGCAAGCTCCCACAGACATTTCTTTGACTGGAGCTAACATTGTGGTTGTACTGGCCTTTATGGTTCTTGTTAGGATTGCAAGACACACCTCAGCAAAAAACACCAAGGAACTTTGAAGATCAAGATTTATTACTCACAGCTTCTGGATGGTACATGGAATGTCTGAGGGACACACAGCCAGGTCTCAGGTAGAGACAGAGGGAAGAACAATGGACCTGGAACTCTGCATTTATCACGGTCCAAAGAGGGGGTGTCTAGGGTTTCATGGATTCACTCTTTATTGAGGAATTTAAAGCATAAGAGCAGGAATTAGGGCACAGGAAGGGAAAAGCAGGGTCACTCAAGTGGTCAGTTACCTAGGTTATTCAGTGCTTTGTAAAAGAGAAACTTCAAGGGTGGGAGTAGCCTGGTTTAGTTGTTTTGCTAGTAGCTGTGTCATACAGCTGGAAATATGTTTATTTGAAATGAATGTGTTTTAAATGGATGCTTTGGCAATCAAAAGGTTGTCAGGCACTTACACCACATAAGTTTACACACAAGGAACTAGAAAAATAAGAACAAACTAAGACCAAAGTTAGCATAAGGAATGAAATAATAAATATTACATCATAAACAAATGAAAAAGAATAGGAAAAAAACAATGAAACAAAGAATTGGTTTATTAAAAGGTAAAATTGACAAACCTTAACTAGACTAAAAAAAGAAGACTCAAATAAATATATACAAAATGAAAGAAGAGATGTTACCTCTTATGCCACTGAAATAAAAACGATCACAAAAGACTACTATGAACTATTATCTGCCAACAAACTGGATAATCTAGAAGAAATGGATAAATTCCTAGAAAAGTACAACCCATGGAGGCTGAATCATGAAGAAATAAAAAGTCTGAATAGATCTATAACTAGTAAGGAGATTGAATTGGTAATCAAATACCTACCAACAGAGGAAAAACCCAGGACCAGATGATTTAACTGGTGAATTCTCAGGACATTTAAAGAAGAATTAATACCAATATTTCTCAAATTCTTCCCCCAAGTGAAGGAGTTTATACATCCAAACTCATTTTTTGAGGCCAACATTACCCTGATACCAAAGCCAGAGACACCAAAGAAAAGAATACTACAGGCCAAAATCTCCGATAAAGACACAAAAATTCTCAACAAAATAGTAGCAAACTGAACTCAGCAGCACATTAAAAGGATCATGCACCATGACTGAGTGGGATTTATCCCTAGAATGCAAGGATGTCTCAAAATATGCAAATAAATTAATGTGATACATCACGTTACAGAATAAAAGAAGAATCACGTGGTCATTTCAATAGATGCAAAAAAGCATTAACAAAGTTTAACACACTTTCATGATTTAAAAAAACTCAACAAACTAGGAGTAGAAGGAAACTACCTCGACACAACACAGGCCATATATGAAAAGTCAACAGTTAATACCATACTCAGTAATGAAAAACCGAAAGCTTTTCCACCATGATCAGAAACAAAGAAAACCACTGTCGTTGCTTCTATTCAACATAGTACTGGAAGTCCTAGTCAGAACAGTTAAGCAAGGGAAAAGACTAAAAGGCATCCACATCAGAAAAGGAGAAATAAAATTGTCCCTATTTCTAGATGACATGATCTTATTTATAGAAAATCCTAAAGTCTCCACACACATGAATTGTTAGAACTAATAAACAAATTCAGTAAAGTTGCAGCAAAATCAATGTACCAAAACCAGTTGTGTTTGTATACACTACCAACAAACTGTATGAAAAGGAAATTAAGAAAATAATCCATATGTAACAGCGCCCAAAAGAATAAAATACTTAGGAATAAACTTAATTAATGAGTTGAAGGACTAGTACACTGACTACTACAGAACATTGATGAAAAAAATTAAAGAAGACACAAACATGGAAAATTATCCCATTTTAATGGATTAGAAGAAAATATTGTTAAAATGTTCATATTTCCCAATGTAATCTACAGATTGAATGCCATCCATATTGATATCCCAATGGTATTTTTTACAGAAATTGAAAAGACAATACTAAAATTCATATGGAACCACAAAAGACCCTGACCAGCCAAAACTATCTTGAAAACGAACAAAGCTTGAGGCATCACATTTCTCAATTTCAGAATATATTACAAAGCTATATCACTTTAAACAGAATGATTCTGGCATAAAGATAGACATATAGATGAATAGAACAGAGTAGATAGTTCAGAAATTAATCCATGCAATCAATCAACTGATTGTCCACAGGGATGTCAATAATACACAACGAGGAAAGGAGTCTTTTCAACAATTGGTGCTCAGAAAACTGCATATTCACATGCAAAAGAATGATATTGGACTCTTATCTTACACCATACACAAAAATAAACTAAAAAGGGATTAAATACTTAAATATAAGACATTTTATAAATATTAGTTTAGATTGAAAAGTTACAGAATATGTTTTATGGGAAGTTCAGTAAGAGAATGTAGGTAGTGGAGGCGAAGCAATATTCAAGAACTTTATGCTTGATAACTATCCAGAGTTGATGAAAGTTGCAAATTAGTCCCAAACAAGATAAATAAAATTTAATTCATATTAAGGAATTTCTCATGCAGCTTCAGAGCATATAAACTTAGAGAAAATCTTAGAAGCAAAACATTTAAAACGATAGATTATCTATAAAGAAATAATTAATAACAGACTTGATTTAACAATGGCAACAGACCAAGATTATAACGGAATGATACCTCAAGGAATAAGAAAAATAATTGTCATTTGAAAATTCTATATCCAGCTAAAATATCATTCAACATTGTGGGTGAAATAAGACAATACAGACAAAAACAGAGATTTTACAACGAACACATCTTTACTGAAATAACTTCTAAAAGTTGTAATTCAGGAAGAAAAAAATTGAAACATTAAATATCCTTTAAATGGAGATTACACAAACTTCAGCTTATTCATTCCTTTGATTACTGTGCAGTGCTACATGTAGCAATGTGGGTAAGTCTCAAAGTCTAATGCTGTGTGAAAAGGGCAAGTTACAGAATGATACATGAAATATGATATCATTTATATCATTATACAGGCATACCTTATTTTATTGCACTTTGCTTTATTGTGCTTTGCAGAATTTGCATTTTTTATTTGAAGGTTTGTGGTAACCCTGCATCAAGCAAGTCTATTGGTACCATTTTCCAAGAGCTTTTGGCTCACTTTGTGTCTTTGTGTCACATTTTGGTGATTCTTACAATATTTCAAACTTTTTCATTGTGATTACATCTGTTATGGTGATCTCTGATGTTACTGTTGTAATTGTTTTGGGGCGCCGTGAACTGTGCCCATATAAGATGGTGAACTTAACTAATAAATGCCATGTGTATTCTGACTGCTGCACACACTGGCTGGTCCCCAATCTCTCTCCCTTCCCTTGGGCCTCCCTATTCCCTGAGACACAACAATATTGAAATTAGGTTAATTAATAAGACTACAATGGCCTCCAAGTGTTCAAGTAAAAGGAAGAGTCACACATCTCTCACTTTAAATCAAAAGCTATAAATTATTAAGTTTAGTGAGGAAGACATTTTAAAAGCTGAGATAGGCTGAACAGTATGCCTCTTGAACCAAACAATTAGCTGAGTTGTGCATGCAAAGGAAAACTTCCTGAAGGAAATTAAAAGTGCTACTCCAGTGAACATAAATGATAAGAAAGTAAAATAGACTTATTGCTGATATGGAGAAATTTTAGAGATATGGATAGGAAATCGAACCAGCCACAATACCCCCTTAAGCCAAAGCCTAATCCAGAGAAAGGCCCTAGCTCTCAATTCTATGAAGGCTGAGAGACGTGAGGAAACTGCAGAAGAAAAGTTTGAAGCTAGCCTAGGTTAGTTCATGAGGTTTAAGGAAAGAAGCTGTCTCCATAACATAAAAGTGCAAAGTGAAGCAGCAAGTGCTGATGTAGAAGCTGCAGCAAGTTATCCAGCAGATCTAGCTAAGAGAAGTCAATGCCTGGCTTCAAGTCTTCAAAGGACAGGCTGACTTTCTTGTTAGGGGCTAATGCAGCTGGTGACTTTCAGTTGAAGCCAATGCTCATTTACCATTCCCCAAATCCTAAGGCCCTTAAGAATTATACTAAATCTACTCTGCCTATGCTCTCTAAATGGAAGAACAGAGCCTGGATGACAGCACATCTGTTTACAACATGGTTTACCAAATACTGTAAGCTCACTGTTGAGACCTACTGCTCAGAAAAAAAGATTTCTTTTAAAATATGACTGCTCATTGACAATGCACCTGGTCACCCAAGAGCTCTGATGGAAGTGTACAAGAGATTAATGTTGTTTTCATGGCTGCTAACACCACATCCATTCTGCAGCCCTTTGATCAAGAAGTAATTTAGACTTTAAAGTTTTATTATTTAAGAAATATATTTTGTAAGGTTATAGCTGCCATAGATGATGATTCCTTTGATGGATCTGGACAAAGTAAATTAAAAACCTTCTGAAAAGAATTCCCCATTCTAGGTGACCTTAAGGACATCTGTGTTTCATGGGAAGAGGTCAAAACATCAACGTTAAAAGGAGTCTGGAAGAATTGATTCCAACCCTCATGGATGAGTTTGAGGAGTTCAAGACTTCAGTGGAGGAAGCATCTTCAGATGTGGTGGAAATAGCAAGAGAACTAGAATTAGAAGTGGAGTCTGAAGATATTTGCTAAATTGCTGCAATCTCGTGATTAAACTTTAATGGATAAGGAATTGCTTTTCATGGATGAGCAAAGAAGGTGGTTTCTTGAGATAGAATCTGCTCCTGGTGAAGATGCTGTGAATATTGTTGAAATGACATCAAATTTTTTAGAATATTACATAAGCTTAGTTGATAAAGCAGTAGCAAGGTTTGAGAGCATTAACTCCAATTTTGAAAGGTCTAACTATGGGTAAAATGCTATTAAACAGTATTTCACGCTACGCAGAAACTGTTCATGAAATGAAGAGTCAATCAATGTGGCAAACTTCGTTTTTATCTTATTTTAACAAATGACCACAGCCACCTCAACCTTGAACAACCACCACCTTCATCAGTCAGCAGCCATCAACATTGAGGCAAGACCCTCCACCAGCAAAAAGATTACGATTTGCTGAAGGCTCAGATGATGGTTAGCATTTTTAGCAATAAAGTATTTCATGATTAAGGTATGTAAATTTTTTAGACATAATGCTATTCCACACTTAATAAACTACAGTATAGTGCAAACATAACTTTAAAGGCACTGGGAAACCAAAAGCTTTGTGTGACTCACTTTATTGTGATAATTGCTTCATTGCAGTGGTCTGGAACCAAACCCTCAATATCTCTGAGATATGCTTGTACACAGTTTAAGTGAGCAAAATTGCTATGTATTATTTATGGATACAGCATATATAGTAAAACGTTTTTATAAATCACAACAGTGGTTACCAATAAGAAGAGAGAAGAGTGGCATTGGAAAGTAATACATATCAAACCTGAAATATATTATTAATGATTTGTTTCCCAAAAACTTTCTGAGAAAATGTGTCAAAATACTATAATGGTATAGAGCTTATTGATAGAGCCACATTACTTTATCAAAATTTCCTCTGAAGTTTTCTTTTTTCTTGAAATTTACGTAAATGAAAGAATTTTAAAATGTAATAGCAAGGACAAATCTTGAGGAAGAAGCATCCTATCTGGGAATGAAAGAGAGATTTCCTAAAATATTGCATACTTTTTAAGAATAAGTGCATTGATAAACATGAAAATATGTTCTTGTAACAACTAATTTTTTTTAATGGTTGGTGCCTGAGCTAACACCTGTTGCCAATCTTCTTTCTTTTTCTTTGTCTTCTCACCAAAGCCCTGCAGTATATAGTTGTATGTTTTAGTTGTAGGTCCTTCTGGTTGTGCTATGTGGGACCCTGCCTCAGCATGGTTTGATGAGCGGTGCCATGTCCACACCCAGGATCTGAACTAGTGAAACCCTGGACCGCTGAAATGGAGTGTGCAAACTTAACCACTCCACCATGGGGCCAGCCCCACAACTAATTGTTTAGTATAATCTTTACTCTGAAACTTTTCTTAGGTAGTAATATATATGTGTATACTTGTAAATGCCAATTTGCTCTTCTGTGAGGCAACTGAATGAGTAAAGGACAAATGAAAGAATAAAATCACTGAAACCAAGAAATTTGGCCTTTAGACAATTAGCTACTCTTAATCTCCCAAAAAGTTTCATGAGAAAGTAAACCAAGAAAATACCACTTGCACCTGCCCAGGAGCTATTTTCGGTAGGGGCTTTTTTGGGATTGTAGTCCATCCAAAGAAGGTTACTTGACTTTAATGTTTTAAATCATTTCTCAACTTCTTCATATTGTCCACAGAGACACAGTGTTCAGTGAAGAACCTCAAAGTGAATCATTTTAAAATAAATTCCCTCTTGACTTTTACATGGCCAGAAATTTTCCTCCTGGTGCAGTTGCACCTTCATTTTTCGAAAAATTGAAGCATAATATTTAGGACAAATTTAGGGTCCTTATAAACATTTGAAATTACATTTTCCCAATTAAGAAATAAGAAACGTTAGGATTACTGATAAAAAGGAAGATTACTGATAAAAAGGATTGCTCATAAAAGGGGAGAATTACTAATAAAACCGTTAAAAGGAATAGGCTAATGAAGAACCTCTGATACCCACTGCCTAAATTGATGAGGCATAGACCTTTTTCTTTTCCCTTTATTAATTCTTCCAGATTTTTGTTTATGTCCCTTTATTTTCATTCTGTTCTCTCCAATCCTCAAAATTATCAAGTAGAGGGGCATTGAAGTTGTCCAGGTATTGAGTATTACCAGAAAACTTCTGGTAACCTTTCCAGTCTTTTCTACCACTACAACCTAAAGTCCAAATCTAATAGAATGTCATATTTTCCTCATCAAACAAGCTGGTCTATACAGTAAAGACACTAAGCTACTCTATTAACTCTTAGAAAATATAGTTAATAAATAATGTATGCAATCTACTTGATTAAGTTAATCTCACATTTGCTTTTCTATATTATGACTCAGTGGTGGCTACTATACTATTTATGCTTGTTTTATGAAAATAACAGGATCACAAAAATAATGTAAATATTCTTTAATATACAATTATTACAATAGTAGCTTATTGCTAATATAATAGGGTATTTCCATTTTGCAGTGTTAGCATATAGTTTGAGTCATTAATATATTGAATTTCTGGGACATTGGGCAGAGACACTCTTGAGACAGAATCAAGATGTGACTTACATGATGGGTCTATTATCTCAGCTCTGAGAGATACCTATTGGAGAAGAGTCAGGCTGTGGTCTGTTGATTTCAGACCTCCTTCTCCACAGTGTACCTGAAAGATTCTCCTGTACTCTTTTTTTTTAAAATTGCGGTATAATTAACATATAACATTATATTAGTTTCAGGTGTACAATGTAATGATTCTGTATTTGTACATAGTGCAAAATGATCACCACAGTAAGTCTAGTTAATATCCATCATCATACATAGTTACAAATTTTTTTTTGTGACAAGAACCTTTAAGATCTATTCTGTTAGCAACTTTCAAATACGCAATACACTATTATTAACTATGGTCACCATGCTGTACATTACATCCCTATGACATTAATTTTATATAATTGGAAATTTGTACCTTTTGACCCCTCCAACCCCTCTGCATTTGGCAACCACCACCCTGTTTTCTGTATCTGTGAGCTTGTTTTTTGTTTTACGTTTCCACATATGAGTGAGATCATACGGTATTTGTCTTTCTCTGACTTATTTCACTTAGCATAATTCCCTTAAGGTCCATCCATATTTTCACAAATGGCAAGATTTCATTCTTTTTTATCACTGAATAATATTCCATTGTGTGCATGTGTATATGCATATATATCACATTTTCTTTATCTCTTCATCTTTTGGTAGATGCTCAGATTGTTTCCATGTCTTAGCTATTGTAAATAATTCTGCAATAAACTCGCTGGTGCATATATCTTTTTGAGTTAGTGTTTTTGTTTTTTTGGATAAATACCCAGAAGTGGAATTGCTGAATCATATAAGTTGCATTTCCATATACTAACAATGAATAAGCTGAAAAGGAAATTATGAAATCAATTCCATTTAAAAGAACATCAAAAATAATAAAATACTTAGGAATAAATTTAACCAAAAAGGCAACAGATTTATATACTGAAAACTATAAAACACTGCTGAAAGAAAGTAAAGATAAATAAATGAAAAGATATCCCATGTTCATGGATTAAAAGACTTAACATTGTTAGGACGACAATACTACCTATCTCATTCAGCAGAAGCTGCTGTAACAAAAATCATAGACTCGGTGGCTTAAACCACATTTATTTCTCACAGTTCTGGAAGCTAAGAAATATGAGATCAGCATGCAAACATGGTGAGGTTCTGATGAGGACCTTCCTTGTCTTGCCCACAGCTGCCTTCTTGTTGTACCCTCACATGGTGAGGGGAAGAAGAGAGCAAACATTCAGGTCTCATTTAATACGGGTGCTAATCTCATTATGAGGCTCCTGTTCTCACGACTTTTTATAAACCTGATTCTCTCTCAAATGCCCCATCTACAAATGCCTTCACATTGGGTTCAGGGCTTCAACATATGAATTTTGGGAGACAGAATTTAGTCCATAGCACTTTCCAAAATTATCTATAGATTTAATGCAATCCCTATAAAAATATCAATAGAGTTTTTTTAAGAAATAGTAAACCCATCCTAAAATTCACTTGGAATGTTGACGGAGCTTAAGTAGCCAAAACGATCTTGAAGAAGAAATCAATGTTGGAAGGCTCACACATCTTGATTTCAAAACTCTCTATAGTGCTAGGGAAACTGGATTTTCACATACAAAGGTGTGAAAGTGGACCCCTCCCCACAGCACACAGAAAAACTAAATTGGATGTAAGATCTAAATTACAAGAGCAATTCCACTCCTAGCTATATACCTAAAAACATTGAAAGCAGGAACCTCAGATACCTGCAAACCAGTATTCTTAGCAGCATTATTCATGACAACCAAAAGGTAGATACAATGCAAATGTCCATCAACAGATGAATTAATTTAAAAAGTATGGTATATATATAAATATTACAGTGGAATATTATCCAACCTTGAGAAGGAATGAAATTCTTATGCATGCTACAGCATGGATGAACCCTGAACAAACAATATTCTAAGTGAAATAATCCAGACAAAAAAGGAAAATATTGTATGATTCCAACTATACAGAGTCCCTGGAATAGGCAAATTCATAGATACAGAAAGTAGAATAGAGGTTACCAGTCTTTAGAAATAGGGGTAATGGAGAGGATTTGTTAAACGGATGCAGAATTTCTGTTTGGGATGATGAAAAATTTCTGGAAATGAATAGTAGTGATGGTTTCATAATATTGCAAGTGTAATGTCGCAGTTACAAATGGTTAAAATGGTAAATTTTATGTTACGTACATTTTAACACTATTGTGTTTATTAGAAAATTATACTACAACTATTTTTATTTTACTGAAGATGCACAAAAATATGACAATCCTCCATATATCATAAATCTTTGAGAAAGAAACTCCTTTCTAAGTAGTTGATACAGAAACAGATTCATTCAAATTCATTCCTAAAATTTGGCTTTCTCAAATTGAAAAAACATTCTGAAAGTTTTTTCTTTGACTTCCTATCTTTTTATAAAGAGAATTACTTTAATGCATTATTTTCATATAGTGTCTTCTGAGAAAAAAAAGCTTCTCATTTGGTCACGGCTATCAGAGTATAGTTTAAAAGAGTATGGCCTCTGTTGGTCTCCTTATTAAGTTTCGTTGAAAGATATATATATATAAAAGAAGAGAAATTTTCTTTCATCCTATTACAGAAAGAAGAATCATTTAGAATCAGTATCCTGTCTGAGTAGTTCTTTGTTCATTATTTACAAAAAGTAGGCTATCTTCCCTTTGAAAATTTGACACCAAGAAGAATGAAACAGATAGCTGTAGCTAGCTGTAGCTAGCATATACTTGGACTGTAGAAGAGAGGTTGGACAAATGAACAGTGGTTGTAGAGACCAGATTGAATTTTGTCTCCTGCAAGATGGTACCTCAAATTTCCTCCACTCTCTCTCTCTAGGCAATGGTGTGAACATCCTTGGCTGTGGTGATATTCATATGTACTTTCTGGGTAATTCACATGACATTTACCACATGTAAGCCTTTTTGAAACATTCATAATCTAACACGAGCAAAGCAACCTGTCACTGATGTTTACTCATTTCCAATTTTAGGATTTTTCTTGTAGAATTTTTTGAGTTCCAGAGAAATACATTACTTAATAGAAATTAGGAGGAATGCCTCATTCTGAAGCATGCTTTTGGGGAGGTAATTTTTATGGTGTAAGGTGGATGATTTCTGTAGGAGTCTTCTTAAAAAAATGAAAATTACTGAAGTGCAGAACTATATAGAAACAAACACAGAAAGTTTACTGATAATAAATAATCATTGGTAAAGTGTACCTCATTTTACCGTGGCTGTGAATTTGTACCGGGAAACAAAGAATTTAGCATCTCCTATACTAGAGAGAAAAAAGCAGCAGTATCTCATTGACCTTTGGCGTGAGCAACAACGCATGAATGTTCTTGTGATTTGTTGTGTTTTTAAATTATTAGTGGAAAAGTTAATCTGATTGAGTTGTCTATGGTATTGAAAAGAGGAAATAGTACAACAATAGAAGTTATATTGAAAAATGCAGAGAGAATAGAGAATGTGTTCTAACATATGCATTTGCAGAGAAAGGTGGTAAACACAAACCTAGATAAAGTACTCTTTAAATACTGTTTATGATATTTTCACTGCCTTTCCTTAACTCAATATTGAATAATTTTGAAGTTATGTTCCCTCTTCAGGGCTGTTTTTTCTGTTTTACTCACTTTTAGGGCAGACCATGATTTCTTGCCCAGGATGTCAGAATATATGTTTAGAATGCTAGATTGACTTTATTACTTTTTAAATAATTAGTAAACTGACATACTTTGACACATCGATTAGAAAAGAGCCTTTTCTGAACCTCTGCCTGGAGTGGAGACAGCTCTTACTTAGGGAAATAATGAGAGTTTTCAGTTTCATATCAATGCTGTCCAGTGTTCGATTTGAATGACTTCAACTTGATCGCTAAATGAGATTGTGATTCAAAAGAAACTACCATGCAAATTCCAAAGTTAGAAAAAGCACGTGGTACAACTAATGTGATGAAATTCAGTTAGAATAATGGACAGTTGACAGATGGTGGTATAATATGTGCAGGGTAATTTTCACTTTCCTCCCTGTCTGCTCTTTAATTTGTATACTTTCTGAAAGCCCCGTTGTGACAGCTCTACTCATCTACACTGTTCTTAAAGAAAGTCTTTCTGTTTAGGATACAGCCCTGGAAAAGCAGAGAGTGAGAGCTCTTTGTTTTCCGTTTGAAATAATTATTCTTCATTTTTAAAAAAACACAACCCTGGAATAAATGACTATTGTATTACTTTCTGATGCTAAATTATCCCATTTATCACTCACTGTACAGAGAGTATCTGAGGAGATGATTAATATGAAAATAATGGAAATTCATCAGCTATTGATAACTTAAATCCTTTGTTTAGTAAAGTGGCTGTGGATGGAAGCATCAACTAGTTGGTATTTAGTCCTAACATGTTTCTTATTTTTGGTTTTTGGATTTAAATAATGAAAAAAATAAGCTAGATAACAAGAAAATTAAATTATTTGCTTGAATACACCACATTTTTAGATGTTTTCCTTTGGGAAGAAGGTTAATTAAAAATTTTAACTTCTGCTCTATTCCCACCACAGTCATTACAGAGACAAAATACCTAGTAATATTTCCTCTAATTAATAACCTAGATGAGTAAATAGAACTATTGCAGGAAATGTGCATTTAAGTATGAAACATGATTATGTTCTTTTATTTAGTTTTCTTTATATAAATACCCTAAAATCTCGATTGGGATTGCAGGGCTATTAAATATTCCATTATCAAACAAAATGACAAAGACATAATCCAAGTGAGTATTAGATCATGTGTTCACAGGAGAGAGTCCTACTCTTACATCTGTTTCTCTTATAATCTGCTAATCTTGTTTAAATTAAAATGCCTGCATATGAAGACAGAAACACTCATAGTCTACACCGGAAAATTGCTCTTGTTGACATCATGGGAAGAACAATCCAAGGACGTTAGGTTTGGTAATGATGGTGATTGTCCTAGATGCTTGTACTTACTACTAATACAAGTTCTCAGTTTTATGTTGGATGCTGTGTCTGAAGAAAAAGTTTGAAGTGGCTCTATTATCAAATATAATTCTGGTCGTATAGTGAGCAGACTTTAACTCAGGCTTTCCTATGAGGGTAAAGCTTCTACAGCTTCACGAAGAGTTGAATTGAACTGAGAGGGAGATTCTCACGGTTTGAGCTAGTTCCCCCTCACCAAATGATAAGTAAAATACTCAGTGAATGTTACCTTAGGAGAGAAAGACGTCACATGAAGTTTCATCATTGGAAATGTGACCAAAACCAAATTGTTCTCAAAAGATTAATTTATTGTAGTATATCCCAGGAGTTTTTTATCCCTAGTTTTTTCTGCACAATTGATAAGAAAACAGCTTTTCTATCTGAGTCTTTCACCCTTAAAGGCAGAAGTGTTTCTTGAATAGGGCAATGAGGATGGAAAACTTTGGCACTGTGTTTAGGGTGGTGGTGAGCATAGCACTGTACTTGATTCCGCTTATCTGAACATTGTCAAATGCCAAATTGTGTTATTAATGATATCCTAAAGGCCTGATTTCAAGTGTAATTATTTTGGGCCAGCCCCAAATCAGAAAGTGTTCCCAGGCTCACATCCTTTTTAAGGAAAATACCACTTACTGGGTTATCTTGATTGCTCTTCCTTAAATATTTAAATAAAATGAGCTCTGCCTCCCATCTCCACTATGGAGGGGCAACTTCCCCTGGCATAGATTATCCTAGGATTGTTGTGCAAGGTAAATTTTTTCTTATTCACTTTTTTAGATATACTTTATTGAGATATACAATACACCCCTTTAAAGTGTACAATTCAATAGTTTTTAGTATCATCAAAGAAAGTGCAACATACCACCAAAATCTAATGATGTTGAGTATGTTTCCATGTGGTTATTGGCCATTTGTACATCTTTGAAGAAATCACTATTCAAAACCTTTGCCCTATTTTAATTAGGTTATCATTTTATTAGTGAGCTGTAAGGGTTCTTTATATATTCTACATAAAAGTCCTTTATCAAGTAAATGATATGCAAGTATTTTCTACCATTCTCTGGGCTGTCTTTTAAACTGCTTGATGTTATCCTCTAAGGCAAAAAATGTTTTAGTTTTGATAAGGCCTATTAACCTATTGTTTTCTCTTGGTGTTTGTGCTTTTGGTGTTGTACCTAAGAATACTGCCTAATGCAAGATAATGAAAATTTAACTTACGTTTTCTAAGAGTTCTATAGTTTAACTTCTTAAAGTTTAAGTCTGTCATCCCTTTTGAGTTTCTTTCTCTGTATTGTGTGGGAAAGCAGTCCAATTTCATTATTTTGAAAGTATTTTATTATTTTAAGTTTTCCCAGCACCATTTGCTCAAAAGGCCATTCTTTTCCCTATTGAATATTCTTGTCACCCTTGTTGAAAATAAATAGACTATAAATGTGAGATTTTATATAGGGCATCTCAATTTTATTCCATTAAGACATATCTGTATATACCCTTATGTTTGTAGTGCCTGGCTATCTTGATTACTGTAGCTTTGTTGTAAGTTAAGAAATCAGGAAGTTGGTCCTCCAACTCTGCTGTTATTTTTGAAGGCTGTTTTGACTACTCTGGGTATATTACATTTGCATATCAATTTTGGAATCAGCTTGTCAATTTCTACAAAAAAAAAGGCAACTGGGATTTTGTTAGGATGGGCCTGCAGATTAATTTGTGGAGTATTGCCATCTTAACAATATTAGGTCTCCTGACATATGATCATGAGATATTGCATTAGTCAAGGTACTCCAGAGAAGGAGAAATATATGTATATATTTCTAGTACCTTGGCTAAGTCCCACAATTTTCCATCTGCAACCTAGAAACCCTGAAAAGCCAGTGTTACAACTCCATCTGAGTCCAAAGGCCTGAGAACCAGAGAAGCTAATGGTCTGAGGACGAGAGAAGATAAGATGTCCCAACTCAAGCAGGCAGGCAGGATGCAAAAGACCAATTCCTCCTTCCTTCACCTTTTGTTCCATTCAAACTCTCAACAGATTGGATGATGCCCATCCACACTGAGGAGGGCAATCTACTTTACTGAGTCGACTGATTCAAATGCTAATCTCATCTATAAACACTCTCACAGACACACCCAGAAATAATGTTTAATCTGGCAACCCACGGCCGGTCCAGTTGACAGATAAATTAACCATCACAGATCCGCTCCTTGTCAACTTGAAAAACACACACATCTCTTTAACAGTACTTAATCTCCAAATAAAGACAATAACTTTATAATATATCTAACGTGATACAACTATCCTGCATACAATCAAAAATGCACTAACTCTTTCCCCAGGAGAGGAAGGAAAGTTCTTTAGCAATATGTACTCTTCTCTCTCATATCCAATACCTTAAATACTGTGATGTAAAATGAACAATAATTAAATACTCTGATATAAAATCAGTATATCTTATGTTGCATAATAAGGGAATAATAGAAGAAAGACAACAAAGACATTATATATCCACCCACACATGAATGTGTGCATAGCAAAATATGACAGTTACAGTCCCCATTTCTGTAATTGGTTATATGATCATAGCTGTGTTGATAGAAATAACCAATAGCCATTCTATAGATAAGAAAGATAAGGTCAGTTTTACTTAAGCCAAGCCAGGGACTAGCCTGGGAATGTAGTCTCCACAAAGGAAGAAAGCGTTCCAGAGAAGCATGGTTTTCAGTACACTTTTATACATTTCGAGAACAAAAAGCTTACATCAACCACGTCCAAGAGTCATATTCCTCAAAATTTCAAAGAAGTATTTAGTTACAGATTAGCAAGTCAACATGACCCTGATGTCTAAGAAAGGAAATATCTTCAAATGAGTACTGATACTGGTGTCATAGGAAAGGAAGTATGCATCTCTATCTTCAAAGAGTGCCTTCTTTATTTTGGGATGATGTTTAATGCATCCTTTACTTTAATGGTTAAAGCAGATGTACAGTGTATGTTTGACAGGCAATAAGTCAGACTTCTTTAGTTCACATTCAGTTTAAGCTGAATTAGGTTTAAACCAGAATAGCTTCCTCATATACCTTAACATGTGAACATTTCTTATTAGCTGGTATATATAACTACCTCCTTCCACTATCCATTCTGTATTCCCTTTTGCTTTAGCAAGCATCTCAGCTGGTCTTAGTTTTTTACCTGGGGAAGTGACCCAACCTTAATTTCAGGGTCTGGACAATTGCTAGTCCTGACTGGATTGCGTTGTTGTAGTTTTCCATTGACTTTAATTACAGAGTCAGGTAAAAGAGGTCCTAAATGATTGCCTGCATTTCACACATTCCCTTGCTTGCTTCCATTGTGGAGTAGTAGTAAAATTTCTCCTTGATAATCAGGATCAGTTACCCCAGCCAGCACAGCAATACCTTTTTTGCCTATGGTTCAGAGGCATGAGGAGCCCAAAATAGCCAGGTGTCAGACTGAACTTCCAGTTCAATGGGAACATTGTTGTGTCTCCTGATAGAAGCATTCCTCGCTTTGGCTTCTAGATCATGAGAACATAAGGTCACAAGAACAGGAAGCAAAAATGTGATTTATGCATCAATAGGGGTCATAATGAGTGGTGCCATTCCCATTTCCACACCTTGACTTTTGGTCCTGTGCAACCTGGCTATCAGAGAAACAGTGTCATACACTGGATGCTGATTCAGAACATATAGCCTTCTGGAGAACCTTGTTGCAGCCCTGCAAGTCATTGCCACCTAACTAAATGAGCCTTCAAAAGGTCATTCCACCTTTCTATCAAGTCAGCTGCTTCAGGATAATGGGACAAATGGTAATGTGAGTGAATTCCATGAGAATGGGCCCATTGCTGCACTTCTTTTGCTGTGAAACAAGTTCCTTGATCAGAAGTAATGCTGTGTGGAATACCATGATGGTGGATAAGACATTCTGTAGTCCACAGATGGTAGTTTTGGCAGAAGCATCGCATACTGGGAAGGCAAATTTGTATTCAGATGAAGCATCTATTCTACTAAAAACAAAATGTTACCATTTCCACAATGAAAGCAATCCAGTGTAATGAACCTACCATCAGGTAGCTGGCTGATCACCCTGGGGAATGGTGTCATATTAGGGACTCAGTGTTAGTCTCTGTTGCTGGCAGATTGGGTGCACAAACTGGCCATAGCTAGTTTGGTGAATGGAAGTCAATATTCCTGAACCCATGCATAACCTCCATTTCTGCCACCATGGCCACTTTATTTATAGACCCATTGGGTGATGACAGGGATGACTAGGGAAAAAGGCTGAATGGTGGCCACAGAGTGGGTTATCCTATCCACTTGATTATTAAAGTCTTTGTTGAGGTAAGGTGAGCATTCACATGGAACACACCTTTACATTTTTTGCCCATTCAGAGAGAGAGAGAGAGAATCTAAATCTACCTATGTATCTATCTAGATATCTATATAGATCTATATATCTATATCTATATCTATATCTATCTATCTATCTATCTATCTATCTAGAGAGATTACTTATGAGGAATCAGCTCACACAATGATTATGGTGCTGAGAAGTCCCACTTCTGCCATCTGTAAGCTGGAAACCCTGAAAAGCCAATGGTGTGATTCAGTCTGAGTCTGAAGGCTTGAGAACAAGGGGAGCTATTGATTTAAATCCTAGTCTGAGGGCCAGAGATGAGATGAGAAGTCCCAATGCAATCAGGCCGGAAGGAATCAAAAAGGGTCAATTGCTTTCTTCCCCTGTCTATTGTTCTATCCAATCTCAGCAGACTGGATGATGCCCATCCACATTGGGGAGGACAATCCACTTTACTGAGTCCACCAATTCAAATGACAAATGCATGTAGGGGCACCCTGGCAAACATATCCCGAAGTAGTGTTTAATCTGGGCACCTGGTGGCCAATCAAGTTGACACATAAACTTAACCATCACAGATATGTTTCTCTTTATCTGGGCCTTCTTTAATTTCTTTAAATGATGTTTTGTAGTTTTCAGTGTGCAAGTCTTGCACTTCTTTTGTTAAATTTCTACCTAAATATTTTATTCTCTTTGATGCCATTGTAAAATAGTTTTCATAATTTAATATTCTAATGATTCAATGCTAGTGTATAGAAATAAAATTTATTTTTGTATATTGATCTTGTATCCTGAAACCTTGCTGAACATTTTTTTGTTCAAATATGCTTTTTTAGCAGAAGCCTTAGAATTTTGTATATATAAGATTGTCATATGCGAATAGAGATGGACTAATTTCTTCCTTTACAATATTGATGACTTTAATTTTTTTCTCACCTCATTGTCTTAGCTAGACAGTCTACTATGATGTTGAATAGAAGTGGCGAGGATAGACATCCTTGTCTTGTTATTGACTTTAGGGGACAGACATTTAGTCATTAACCATTTAGTATGATATTAGCTATAGGTTTTTTGTTTTGTTTTGTTTTAAGCTGTAGGTTTTTCATAGATGTCTTTTATCAGGTTAAGGAAGGTCCCTTCTATACCTGGTTTGTTAAGTGTTTTTACCCTGAAAGAGTGTTGGATTTTGTCAAATGCTTTATCTGCATCTATTGAGATAATCGTGTGGCTTTTGTCCTTTAATCTATTTATATGATAGTGATTGATTTTTGTATGTTGAATTGGCCTTGTATTTCTGGGATAAATCTTATTTTGCCTTGGTATATAATCCTTTTTATATATTGCTGAATTCTGTTTGATCATATTTAGTAGAAGATTTTTGTGTCTATATTTAAAATGGATTTTGGGTCTGCATCTTTTTGCTTTCTTGTGATACCTTTGTGTAGATTTGGTTTTAGGGTAATAGTGACCTTATAGCATGAGTTGGGGAAGTTTTGCCTCTCCATCTATTTTGGAAGACTTTATGAAGAATTAGAGTTAACTCTTCTTTAAATGTTTGGTACACCAGTGAAACCATCTTGGCTTTGGTTTTCTTTGTAGGAAGTTTTATTTTTATTTCTAATCCAATCCCGTTATTTATTGTAGTTTGATCCAGATTATCTGTTTTTTTCTTGAGTCAGTTTCTATCTTTGTAGAAATTTCTTCATTTCATCTAGATTATCTAATTTGTTGACAAAGTTGTTCATAGTATTCCACTCTTTCACTCCTGATTTTACTAATTTGAGTCTTTTCTCTTTTTTGTTGGCTAGAGGTTTGTCAATATTATTGATCATTTCAAAGAAATATTTTTTGGTTTTGCTGATTTTGTCCATTGTGGGTTTTTTCTATCCTACATTTCATTTACATCCACTCTAATCTTTATTTCCTTCCTTCTGTTTTCTTTAGGTTTAACTTGCTCTTGTTTTTCAGTGTCTTAACCTGTAGGTTTATATTATTAATTTGAGATATTACTTTTTCTTTTCATGTAAGCATTTAAACTACAAGTATCCCACCAAACACTGTTTTAAGTGATCCTATGTTTTGTTTTTGCTACCATTTATCTCAAATAATTTTCCTTTTTTAATTGAGGTAGTATTGGTTTATAACATTATATAAATTTCAGATGTACATCATATTTCAACTTCCGTATAGACTGCATCATGTTCACCACCAAAAGTCTACTTACCATCTCTCACCATACACATGTGCCCCTTTATCTCTTCCACCCTCCCCCTACCCCCTTCTCCTCTGTTAACCACCTATCTGGTCTCCATATCTACAAGTTTTTTTGTTTATCTTCCACATATGAGTGAAGCCATATGGTAATTGTCTTTCTTCATCTGACTTACTTTGCTTGGCATAATAACATCAAGGTCCATCTGTGTTTCCAAAAATAGGAAGATTTTGTCTTTTTAATGGCTGAGTAGTATTCCATATATATATTTATATATTCCATATATATAAATATATATATATATATATATATATATATTACACCTCATCTTTATCCATTCATCCATTGATAGGCACTTAGGTTGCTTCCAAGTCTTGGCTACTGTGAATAATGCTACAATGCACGTAGGGGTGCATAAGTATCTTTGAATTAGTGTTTTCATGTTCTTTGAATAAATACCCAGCAGTGAAATAGCTGGGTCATATGGTATTTCTGTTTTTAATTTTTTGAGAAGTCTCCATACTGTTTTCCATAGTGGCTGCACCAGTTTGCACTCCCACCAGCAGTATACGAGGATTCCCTTCTCTCCACATCCTCTCCAATACTTGTTATTTCTTGTCTTGTTAATTATAGCCATTCTGATGGACATTGTGATATCTCATTGTAGTTTTGATTTGCATTTCCCTAATAAATAGTGATGTTAAACATCTTTTCATGTGCCCATTGGCCATCTGTATATTACCTTTGGAAAAATGTTCAAATTCTCTGCCAATTTTTTGATCAGGTTATTTTTCTGGTGGTTGTTGTGTTGTATGAGTTCTTTATATATTTTGGATATTAATCCCTTATTGGATACATGATTTGCAAATATCTTCTCCCAATTGGTAGGTTGTCTTTTCACTTTGTTGATGCTTTCCTTTGCTGTGCAGAAGCTTTTTAGTTTGATGTAGCTCCATTTGTTTATGTTTTCTTTTATTTCCCTTGTCTGAGGAGCCATGATATTCAAAAAGATACTGCTAAGACTGATATCGAAGAGCATACTGCCTACATTTTCTTCTAGGAGTTTTATGGTTTCAGGTATTAAAGTCAAGTCCTTAATCCCTTTTGAGTTAATTTATGTGTATGATGTAAGATAATGGCCTACTTTCATTCTTTTGCATGTGGCTGTCTAGTATTCCCAACACCATTTATTGAAGAGACTTTCCTTTCTCCATTGTATATTCTTGACTCCATTTTTGGAAATTAGCCATCCATAGATGTGTGGGTTTATTTCTGGGCTCTCAATTTTGTTTCATGGATCTGTGTGTCTGGTTTTGTTTTGTTTTGTTTGCCAGTACCTTGCTTTTACTATAGCTTTGTATCATATTTTGAAATCAGGGAGTCTGATACCTCCAGCGTTGCTATTTTTTCTCAGGATTGCTTTGGCTATTCAGGGTCTTTTGTTGTTTCATATAAATTTTAGGTTTCTTTGTTCTATTTCTGTGAAAAATATCATTGGGATTCTGATTGGGATTGCATTGAATTTGTAGATTGCTTTAGGTGATATAGACATTTTAACTATGTTAATTCTTCCAATCCATGAGCAAGAAATATATTTCCATTTCTTTATGTCTCTTCAATTACTTTCAACAATGTCTTATAGTTCCAGTGTACAGGTCTTTCACCTCTTGGTTAAATTTATTCCTAGATATTTTATTCTTGCTGCTGAAATTGTAAATGGGATTGTATTCTTGATCTCTCTTTCTGCTAGTTGGTTGTTCATGTATAGAGATTCAACTGATTTTTGTATGTTGATGTTGACCCTGCAATTTTACTGTATTTGTTAATTATTTTTAATAATTATCTTGTGGATTATTTAGGGTTTTCTATATATACAATCATATTATCCACAAATAGTGGATATCAAATTTGGATAACTTTTATTTCTTTTTCTTGTCTAATTGCTCTGACTAGGACTTCCAATACTATGTTGAATAAGAGTGATGAGTGTGGGCATCATTGTCCTGTTCCTGTTCTTAGGGGAGTAGCTTTCAGATTTTCACCATTGAGTATGATGTTGGCTGTGAGTTTGTCAAATATGGCCTTTATCATTTTAAGTTACTTTCCTTCTATACCCATTTTATTGAGTTTTTATCATAAAGCGATGTTCAATCTTGTCAAATGTTTTCTCTGTGTCTATTGAGATGATCATGTGATTTTTTACCATTCATTTTGTTAATGTGGTGTATCACATTCACTGATTTGCAGATGTTGAACCATCCCTGGGTTGCTAAAGTAAATCCTACTTGATCATGATGTATGATCCTTTTAACGCAATCTTGTATTTGATTTGCTGATATTTTGTTGAGGATTTTTGCATCTATGTTCATGAATGATATTGACCTATAATTTTCCATTTTCATGTTGTCCTTGTCTGGTTTTGGTATCAAGGTAACATTGGCCTCATGAAATGAGTTAGCAAGCATCCCATCCTCTCAATCTTTTGGAGGAATTTGAGAAGAATAGGCATTAAATCCTGGAATGTTTGTTAGAATCCATGAGAGAAGTCGTCTGGTCCCAGTCTTTTGTTTGTTGAGAGGGTTTAAATTACTGTTTCAATCTCTTTACTTGTGATTGGTCTATTCAAATTCTACATTTCTTTTTGATTCAGTTTTGGAAGGTTGTATGATTCTAAGAATTATTTCCTTTCTTCCAGGTTATCCAATTTGTTAGCATATAGCTTTTCCTGGTATTCTCATATAATCCTTTGTATTTCTGTAGTACTTATTGTAATTTCTCCTCTTTCATTTCTGATTTTATTTATTTGGGCCCTCTATTTTTTAGTGATTCTAGCCAAGCTTTTGTCAATTTTGTTTACCTTTTCAAAAAATACACAGCTCTTAGTTTCATTGACCTTTTCTATTGTTTTCTTAGTCTCTATTTCATTTATTTCTGCTCTAATTTTTATTATTTCCTTCATTACTCACTTTGGGCTTCATTTTTTCTTCTTTTTATAGTCCTTTTAGCTTTAGTTTAGTGTTAGATTGTTTATTTGAGATTTCTCCTTTTGCTTGAGTGACTCTTCTATTTTTATATATGTCCCTCTTAGTACCACTTTTGCTGCATCCCATAGATTTTGGTACATTGTGTTTTTATTTTCATTTTTCTCCAGATTTTTTTCATTCTCTTTTGATTTCTTCATTGATCCAACAATTGTTCAGTAGTATGTTGTTTAGTCTCCACATACTTGTGACTTTTCCAGCTTTCTTCTTGTAGTTGATTTTTAGTTTCATACTATTGTGGTCAGAAAAGATGCTTGATATTATTGCAACCTTCTTAAATTTGTTGAGACTTGTTTTGTTTCCCAGCATATGGTTTATCTTTGAGAATGTTCTACGTGCGCTTGAAAAGAATGTGTATTCTGTTGCTTTTGTATAGACTGTTCTATATGTATCTAGTAAGTCTATCTAGTCTAATGTTTCATTTAAGACCAATCATTCCTTGTTGACTCTTTTTCTGGATGATCTATCCATTGATGTAAGTGATGTACTAAAATCTCCTACTATTATTGTGTTGCTATCAACTTCTCCTTTTAAGTCTTTTAATTGTTGCTTTATATACTTTGGTGCTCCTATGTTAGGTGCATATATCTTAATAAATGTTATGTCTTCTTGGTGGAAGGTTCTCTTTATCATTATATAATGTCTATCTTTGTCTCTCATTATCTTTTTTGGCTTGAAGTCTATTTCATGTGATATAAGTATAGCTACACCCACTTTCTTTTGGTTGCCATTTGCCTTGTGTATCATCTTCTGTCCCTTCATCTGAGCCTGTGTTTGTCTTTAGAGCTGAGATGGGTCTCCAGGAGGCAGTGTATTTTTGAGTCTTGTTTTTTAATCCATCCAACCACTCTGTCTCTTTATTGGTGAATGAAATCCATTTACATTTAGGGTGATTACAGATATATGAGGGCTTAATATTGCCATTTTATGTTTTGTTTTCTTGTTTTTCTATATTTTCATTGTTTCTTTTTTCTTGTGTTTCTGTCTGCCATTTGAGTCTGGTGGTTTTCTGTGATGCATTTCTCAGTTTCCTCTTTTATTATGTTTTGTGACTCTGGTCTGAATTTTTGTTTTGTGGTTACCATGAGGTTTATATAAAAGATCTCAGATGAGATAATCCTTTTCCTGCGAATAGCATCTTATCTTCATTAACCTATGCAGATTTCATTCTTTTCCTCTTCCTCTTCTGTGTTTTTATTGTCACAAATTATCCATTTTTAAAATTGTGAGTTGGTTACCAAATTGAAGTGGTTATAGTTATTTTTGATGCTTTCTTTCTCTTTAGCCTTTTTGTTATAATTAAATGGTTACTAACCTATTCTGATATACAGTTGCAATTTTCTGATTCTGTCTATTTATCACCTTGCTCAAAGGTTTATATACCTTTGCATTTTTGTTTTAGGTAGGAGGGCTCCTAACATTTCTGTAAGGCAGGTCTAGTGGTGATGAACTCTCTCAGCTTCTGTTTGTCTGGGAAAGCCTTTATTTCACCTTCATATCTGAAGGATAACTTTGCTGGCTAGAGTATTCTTGGCTGACAGTTTTTGTCTTTCAATATTTTGTGTATATCATTTTACTGTCTCCTGGCCTGTAGGGTTTCTGCTGAGAAATCCATTGATAGCCTAACCTGGGTCTCCTTGTAAGTTATTTCCTTCTCTCTGGCTGCCCTTAATATTCTTTCTTTGTTACTAACTTTTGACAGTTTTAGTATAATATGTCTTGGAGAAGGTCTTTTTGCATTGAGATAATTAGGCATTCTATTAGCTTTGTGTACTTGTATATTCCTCTCCTTCCCAAGATTTGGGAAGTTCTCAGCTATTATTTGTTTAGATAAGCTCTCTGCCCCTTTCTCCCTCTCATCTCCTTCTGGGATACCCATTATCCTTAAGTTCCTTTTCCTAAGTGAATTAGATATTTCTTTTAGAATTTCCCCATTAAAAAACATCTTAGATCTTTCTCCTTTTCCATCTGAATTATTTCTAGATTTCTTTCTTTGAGCTCACTAATTCTCTCTTCCATATGGTCTGCTCTGTCTCCAATGCTTCCTACTTTATTCTTCATCCCATTTAAATTGTTATTCTGCTCTAGAATTTGTGTTTTTTTTAGTGTTTCAATCTCTTTGGTGAAGTACTCCTTCTATTCATTAATTTTATTCTTGAGCTCATTGAACTGTCTTTCTGAGTTTTCCTGCAATTCATTGAGTTTCTTCATGACAGCTATTTTGAATTCTGTCAGTTAGATTGCAATCTTCTGTGACTTCAAGTTTGTTTTCTGGAGAGTTGTCATTTTCTTTTCGTGCTAGAGTGTTACTGTAGTTCTTCATGGTGTTTTATGGGTTGTTCCTCTGCTGGTGCATTTGTGGTAGTAAATATGTTTTTGGTTAAATAAGGCTTTGTTTACTTTGATTTTGAACTGCTTCTGATGGTATTTGTGAACCTGTGCTTTCCACCCTCCACTGCCTCTGCTAGAGGTGTTGTCACTTCCCTCATTGTGCTGTTTGTGCCTTGTTGTTTATGACATCACTGCAGTCATGGTATCACCACTGGGGTCATCGAACTTCAAGCACTTCTGCTGCTTCCAGGGTCGCCTGGGTCCTGTGTTCCTCCATTGCAGTTGTGGGGAGGGGAGAGTGGGGCAGGAGCTGGGGTCATGCGCTCCTCCACCATTTCTGGGTTTGTTGGGTCTGTAGGCATCACTGCTATGAGGGGGCCAAAGTTGTGGGTGCCTCTGCAGCCAGGAGGGACCACTGTCATTGTTACCTGACTCTCTGTGAGCTTTCCGTAGGCTTGGGCATTGCTGCTGCGTGAAGCACCTGTGCTGTTGTTCCCAAGTTATCTGGGGGTGCTGGCAATGTCACTGCTGGGGGCACTGGGTTTGTGGGTTTTGCCAACACTTCTGGGGGCCCAGGGTCTTGTATGCACCCCCTCCCACTGGAAGCGCCAGTGTCAGTGGTGCCACCACATGGTTGTGAGTCATAGGCACTGCTGTATCTCCTGAATCCTCAGGCTTCAAGTGACACCTGCCACTGCTGGGACAGGTTAGGAGCTATGCTGCAGGTGCTGCTGCAGCTACTGCAGCCTCTAGTCTCAGGTGCCAGCACAATTCCTGGAATCTTAACTCACAGGCACCACTGTTGCTGCTGATGTTATTGGAGTCTTGGATGCAGCCCTTTCTGGTGGAAGGGCCAGTGTCAGAGGCACCACCACTGGGGGAGGGAGAAGGTGCTGGGTTGTGGGCACTGCTGCATTTCCTGAAGCTTCAGGTCATAGGTGCAGCTCATCACTGTTAGGAGGGGGATGGGGTTCAGCCATGAGGGCCAATGCAGCTTCAGCAGCCTCTGGTCTCTGGTGTTGGCACACTTTTTGGAACCTCAGGTCACAGTCACTACTGCCACTGCTGAGGGTATCAGGGTCTTGGATGCAGCCCCTGTTGCTAGAAGGGCTGGTGTCAGAGCTGCCATCACTGAGGGAGGTGGTGGAGGGGGAGACTGGATCACAGGTATTGTTGCAGTTCCTGGAGCCTCCAGTAGCATGAGCTGCCAGGATTCCTGGAGCATCCATTCATGGACATTACCTCAGTTCCTGGAACCCTGGTCTCAGGAGCTGCCACTGCCTCTCCCCTGGTTCTACCACCTCTAGGAGGTCCAGTCCACCCACCCTCAGATGTCTAGATGTATAAGTCTCTCAGGAGTTCTAGTGTACAGTTCAAAGGGTCCTTTGTTGGTCTATGGGTATCCTACTGGTTGTAACTTAGAGGGCAGAGGCAAAGGGAACAACTCATTCCACCACGATGCTGACATCATTCCCCTCAAAGAACTATCTAACTTCCCTTTTGATTCCTTTTGACCCATTGGTTATTTAAGAATGTGCTGTTTAATTTACACATATTTGTGAATTTCCCAATTTTTCTTTTGTTATTGATATCTAACTTTATTTCCTTATCAGAGAACATATTTTGTATGATTTCAGTCTTTTTAAATTTATTGAGGCTTGTTTTATGGTCCAGGCTATGGTCTATCATGGAGAATATTCTATGTGTATTTGAGAAGAGTATGTATACTATTGTTGGTGGATGGAGTGTTATGTAGATGTTAGCTCTAGTTAGCTTATGGTGCTGTTCAAGACTTCTACTTCATGACTACTTTCTCTATCCATTACATTTATAAGAACTCAAATTTCCATCTGTGTTTACCTGCCTTAAGACTGAAGCACTTGCTTTAATATATATTTTTTTTTCAGATGGGTATGTTAGCAGTGAATTTTATTGTATTGTTTATCTGGGAATGTCTTTATTTTGCCTTCATTTTTGAAAGATAACTTTGCTGTACATAAGAATCTTGGTTGATTTTTACCCAGAGCACTTTGAATAAGCCATCTCCTGCCTTCTTATTTCTATTATTTCTTATGAGAAGTCATCTGTTAATCTTGTTGGGCTTCCTTCGAAATTGATGAGTTGCTTACAAGATTTTCTCCTTTTCTTTGGCTTTCAGCGCTTTTACTATGTGGATCTCTGTGCATTTATCCTACCAGAAATTTCTTGAGCTTCTTGAATTTTTAATGTTTTCATTAAATTTCTGAAGTTTTAAGCCATTATTTGAGAAAATTTCCACTATTTTCTCCCTCTTCTATTGGTAATCCACTTACTTACATGTCAGTGATTTTAATGGTGTGAAACCTTTCTCTGAGTCTCTGTTCATTTTTATTCATTCTTTCTCTCCCTGTTCTTAGAATTGCATAGTCTCCATATATCTATCTTCAAGTTCATTGATTCTTTCTTCTGCCAGTTCAAATCTACTGGTGTGACTTTGTCATGAATTTTTCATTTTGATTGTCTATTTCAAATCCAGAATTTTCACCTGATTCTTTTTAAATTATACTTTCTATCTCCTTATTGATCTTCTCTATTTGGTGAGACATCATCATATATTCCTTTACTAATTTAATCATGATTTCATTAATTCTTTAAACATATTTATAATGCCTGCTTTGTGGTCTTTGTTGCATCTAGGCCCTCTCACAGGTAGTTTTTATTACCTTTTTTTAATGTGTGAGTCACATTTTCCTGTTTCTTTGCATGTACCATAATTTTTTATTGAAAACTAGGCATGTCAGGTAATGTAGCAACTCTGGATACAGAATCCTTCTCCCCTTACAGGGCTTATTGTTGTTATTTGCTTATTTATTTGTTTCATGACTTAGCTGGACTATTTTTGTGAAGTCTGTTTCCTCCACAGTGTGAAGCCTCTGATTTCACTCCTCAGAGGTTAAAGCTGTGTGTATGTGCACAGTCACTCTGCAGTGACAGCAATTTTAGCAGAGCTCTCTTTAATTGTCTCTTTTCCTGATCTCTCTTTTAAGCTGTTTAATCATGTTGGTATCTTATCAACATGTTAGCCTCTACTAATTAGTGGCTGATTGACCTATTGTTGGTGTTAATAATGCCCTGGGAGATAAATTTCTTCTCAGACTTATTGATTCAAATTTGACCTCCTTTGAAGTTACTTTTTGAGGGCAGACTTTGAGGTTTCTTTCTGACTCTGGGAGCCTCTTCTTAGTTGTCTCTTTCTTTGCTTTTCTCTGGTAAACTGCTCAACCTACAGTTTAGTTTAGAACTACCAGCCTCATCTTATTTGCTTATCACCAAAATCCTCATTGCTTTTGCCAGTTCTCTCAGAATTAAACTTCCCTGCTGTGTGCCAAGCAAGGGGAGAGCTACAGAGCTCTTTCTTATTACCTATCACTTGTGCAGAACTTTGTCTAGCTGGGAGTGGAGGGAGGAGTAGCAAGTCCACTTTTCTCAGAGGCACACTCTGCTCTATGAGTAGAGCACTGAGTATAGGCATTAGCTCCTGATTCTCTTAGCTTTGCCCTCCCATTGGGGAACCTCTGCCCTGTGAACAAGGTGAGAAGATGGTATCCTGGGCCTACCACACCTGATGTGGAGCTTTTGCTTTGTAAATTGGGGCTTGGTGGAAGAAGGAAGCCCTTGCCTCTCTTCTACACTCCCCTGTAATATAGTCACTGCAACATAGACCCGGGTGGGATGAAACATGCTAGTGGCCTTCCCCTCCCTTGGACATATTATAGACCATGACTGGCTGCTGGAGAAAGAGATTCACATCTTGGCCACACAAACGCAGACCGAAGCTTCCATCATGTTGAGCTGGGACAACAGGAAAGAGTGGTCACAGCTCATTTGCTATAGACTCTTGCTGTTCTTACCACAGATTTTCTTAAATAAAAGTTATTATATTTGTTGTATGTGCTAAAGACAATTTCCAAAGATTTTAAATGTTTTCTTTCTTGTTGTTCACTTGTTTTGTTTCATTTTTATTATTTTCATCAGTTATGGTTGTTTCACTAAGTTGGGAGTCCACATAGCTCTTCCTGCTGCCATTCCAGAACCTGATCTTCTCCTACTTAACTCCTATAACCCTGAAATTCTCTTTTTGCTGAACTTCCAACCTCATCCTTCCTCCATCTCATAGGAAACTCTTATTTGGATCCTACATGGACCTCGATTTGTAAGCAAGTTTACATTCCTTGATTTCCCTCAATTATCACTTACACAAAGTAATTAAGTATCATGGATTTTTGTTTTTATCATTTTTGTCACAGGGAATATTTTTATAGCAAATTTTTTTACCTCCAACTGCACAGTTTCTTGCCATGCTACTAGTCTTTTCTCCTTCCTTCTTCTTCTCACTTCCAGACCTTCTAAAATATTAGAATTCAAAATTTCTTTTTCTATGCAGAGAAACTGAGCTCTCCTTTTGCATACTTAGGTCAATAGTCAGGCCCTGAGAGCTCTTCTTCAACAACAAAAATGATCTATCAATGTATTTTGCCTCCCTAACAGGAAATTAGCTGCTAGCCACTTTTTTTTCTTTTTTGCATTGTTTTAAATTAAGTATCTCTCCTACTACCCCATAAGTAACTTCAAACTTCTGAGCTCAGATATTACTGAGGAGGTTCCAAATCCAGCTCTAGGACTTTATTCCAAACCTGTCTGCAATTCATCTCTCAGATAATTTCCTTCTTGTCATGTAGTTTCTCTACGTTCAAGAACCTGTCTCCTTCTCATATTATGACATACTGCAGTAATGATGAATAAAGTCCATGTTCTCATCATTAAATCTTTAAGAATATTTGAGGTCATGTATATCTAAGAACAAAATTATCCTTCTAAATGTTAAATATCAGATTATCCCTAAAGATTATTACCCCTGGGCATATATAGGAAAGTATTACACTCTCCACTCTTTAGAAGTATCAATTAGCATTGTTAACTAAGCCTCTGATGCAGAAAAATAAGCATGTGTCTTTTGAGCGGATGGATGAACTACTCAGAGGCAGGGGTTCCTCATTGTTATCTGGCATTTCTATTGTTTCACTGAGTTTAAGTTTTACTATGTGTTAAAGATCGCATCATCACCCAAAAAAGAATGCCACTTGAATTTCACATCACAGGCAAATATTAAGAGTAAATATGGTGTGCATAACCTATCAATGTCAGGCCCTTTCTGAATCTTGGCCTTTGTAGTAGCTAACAGCTAGAATTTATTAAGGACTTATATGCCAGGCACTGGGCTGTGTTCTCTGCATCTATTATTTCATTTAATCAGCCTTAAAACCTGAGGTAGATGCTATTTTTAACTCATTTTGCAGTTGATAAAACTGAAGCATAGAAAGTGAGACACTGTCACAAAGCTAGCAAGTGTCAGAGCAGGAATTAGAGCTTAGGTCTTTCTGATTCTAAAACTCCTACATCTAACTATCATAATATACCGCCTTTCCTTTTCGCTTCCCTGGGGTCGCATCCCTATTCCTTCCCACATCCCTTCCCACAGCCCTACTCCTTGCCCACTGGCTCAGTCTAAGTCCATTTTTATGATTCTTTCTGATTTTTGCGTAACTCCAACCCAGTTGTCTAATCCAGTTCCACGGGGAGTAAATCCTTTCTATGTTTGCTCTTTACAATTACTGTAGAACATAACATTTAGTATGTGTTCCAATATATGACAGAGACGCTATGCTTCAATAAAGGAAATTAGAACAAGTGCAGAAATCTACCTCCCATAGATCGAATCTAGCTTGCCTTTTATTTTTGTAAATAAAGTTTTACTGTAACACCACCATACTGATTAATTTGCACATTATATATGGCTGCTTTCATACTACAAAGGCAGAGTTAATAGTCATAACAGAGACCATAGGAAACAGAGCAGACAAAATGAAAATAAAACCTATTTTTCCCACTTAAAAAAGTTTGCCTGTCATTGTGTTAGATTCATGCCTTCTACTCCCTTTAGAAATGTACTCAAAACATATTTTTGGAATAAAGTTGAACACATTGTCCTTCTTTTTTTAATTAAATTTTTATCAGTGGCAACAAATAACATATTCATTCTTATCTGACATATAGGATGGAATTGTTAATATTTAAAGGTAAAGTATTATAAGAAATCCTGGGAGAAACATGCTCTCATTCTGATACCCACAACAGTGGCTTGTCAGCAAACACAAAGTATTATTATTGGGATGTAAAATGCAATTAATTCAATTTAACAAATATTTATTGTCTCTGTTATGTATAATTCTCAAAAATGTTGAATACTTCACCATTCCAATAGACCTGAAGAGGTTGAAAATTCCATCAACTATTTGATTTTTCAGTTGTTTTAGTCCTCTCATTCCATGTCAATCACCCCTTTCTTATATTATTATAAGAGCTAACTTTTGGCATTCTATAAACAGTCTAATTTCTCTTCCAATCCTAAGCACAACTCTTCAAGTTAAACTAAGTTGAAACAAATTAGGAAAGCATATTTTTAGTTGCTATAAAAGTAAAGTTTAGTTTTTAAATTATACTTTCTAAAATTCTTATCATCTTGTTTTGAAGGTTATTCCCTGACTTTTCTATTATTAATGTTACCATCATCTAATCCTTTATAGTACTGGAGATATATATATAAAACTTTTTCTTCCACAATATGTTTTAGGTCTAAGCTTCCTTTTCTCAGTCACTAATCTCATCTCAAAATTTATTGAGAAACATCTATGTGTTAGTGAGTATAAGCTAGGCAATACTGTAATAAGAAACAACCCCACGCTCTCATTGGCTTAGCACATATTCATGCAAAGTACTCTGTGGGTCTGAGTAACTCTCCAGGGAATTTTAGAAATCTGGACTATTTTGATCTTGTGGTTCCACCACCTCAGTGTATGACCTCTTCCATGAACCCTAGAGGGTCTTGTGCCAGCAATTAATTCAAGTCTTACACCTAAAAGCATAAGCCAGAACTAGTCACATGACCTTCCCTAATTGCAAAGGAGTTTAGAATTGTTATCCTCCTCTGTACTAAAATAAGAGGACAATTAGATATGAGTGAGCATTAGAAGTCTCTACCATTCCTTCATATGTACACTATTTAATTAAGAACATGGCATTTGAACAAAATCTTTAGGGTTGGCATATGTGAAAATGAGGGATAAGGGCATTTCAGATGTAGAGAACAAAATGAACGAAGGCATGGAGGTGAAAAAAGAATGGCATTTGAATGAGAAATATAGAAAGAATACAGATATAGAAAAGATATATACAGATTTGGCAACTGATATAATAGGAAAGAATGGGGAACATAATCTTCATTATTGCCTTGTTCTAGAAGCTAATATATTCCCAGTATGGTATTCATGATGATCCAACAAATAATTTCTTTTCTAAATATATTTTAATGAAAAAAAGTGTAACCTTAACAATTTTTTGCATGCATCATTGCATATTTACAATGATTGATAGTAAGTCCTTTCCTATTTCATCCCTATACATTTGATCTTTTAAATTTAATTTTCAATGGGAAGAAACAGCTCATAGAAAAGGAAAATATGGGCATCAAACAGCATACAAATGATTAAGTTCCTTTCTCAGATTATCCTATTCCACCTCTTACCTGCTGTGTAATCTCTGGCAAATTTATTAAGATTCTCTATTTTTGAGTTTTCTCATCTGTAAAGTGAAAACGCTAATAAAGCTAACTCATAGAGATGTTGTGAGGATTAAAAATCTTAGTGCCTCACGCATAGCAAGTGCTTAATCAATGCTAGTTAATGGCGTTGTCATTATCCTATTTCCTACATGAAATCACCAATTTTAGTTTATCAATTTTAAAATCCTTTTGTATGGCTGGCTTACTTTTGTTACTGAATGTCAACCTCCAAAGCCCTAGCAACCCTGACAGTTTTATTTTCTTGACAAATTCTCCCTTTTTACCATCTTCAAAGTCAGTGTTTCCCAAATTGTGGGTGATGGATCATTAGCATCAAGATCACGTGGGATTCTTGTTAAAAATACAGATTCCTGAGCTTGACCCCAACGCTATTGAATCAGTCTTTTGGGGGTGGGCTACAGATAATTTCTTTTTAAACTGATTCCAAACATGTTTCTGATGTGCACTCAATTTTGAAAACCACTATTCCAAGGATTTATGAATAGATAGTTAGAGATGAATGCATAGGAGTCTCAAGATAGTGGCACAATAAGCTTCCATGATATTCTCTTAGAATAGGAAAGAAAATTTTGTAGGAAACTGTCTTGTCTTTCTAACCGAAATTCTTTGCCAAAATTGTTAAAAAATTATTTCTTGGGTCTGCCCCGTGGCTGAGTGGTTAAGTTTGCGTGCTCTGCTTCCGTGGACCAGGGTTTTGCTGGTTTGGATCCTGGGTGTGGACATAGCACCACTCATCAGGCCACGCTGAGGCAGCATCCCACATGCCACAGCTGGAAGTACCCACAACTAAAAATACACAACTATGTACTGGGGGGCTTTGGGAAGAAAAAGGAAAAATAAAATCTTTAAAAAAATTATTTCTTATAGGAGATAAACAGTGGTGAAAGGGAGTGTAAACAAGGGAAAAAGACAAGAGTTTGATGGACTATTATGGTGAGGTATTTCTCTATTTTGATGATTGATTAAGGATATTGGGTGGTTCCTAGTAGAGACCAATCATACTAACTGCCAAAACTTTGAGCATTATCAAGGGCATACAGGGAGCAGAAAAGGAGTAGGCAAGTAGGTTAAAAATATCACCTATTGATTCAAGAGTCTGGATGTGCTCGATAGGCACAGCAAATAAACAAGGAGCAGTTTTCACGAGGCATAACATTGCTATTCAATGTTGCTAACTCTAATGGTCAATTATTATAATATGTTTTAAAAATACCATATTTTATATTAAAGATTTAAGATTCCTATTTTACAATATTGTGGAATATTTATGTTTTCCATATTTAAGCTGATGAGAGAAAGAGAACATGACAGCACAAGAATGACAGTTTTACTTAAAATATATATATGTTGGGGCCGCCCCATGGCCAAGTGGTTAAGTTCACACCCTCCATTGCAGGTGGCCCAGTGTTTCCTCGGTTCGAATCCTGGGTGCGGACATGGTACCACTCATCAAGCCACACTGAGGCGGCGTCCCACATGCCACAACTAGAAGGACCCACAACGAAGAATATACAACTATGTACTGGGGGGCTTTGGGGAGAAAAAGGAAAAAAATCTTTAAAAAAAAATATATATATGTTGACTTTTTGTGTCTCCCAGGCTGTGTGGTTTGGAGAATATTAAGTTTATATAAGCTATATATCACAATATTTATTTATTTATTTATTTTGTGAGGAAAATTGGCCCTGAGCTAGCATCTGTTGTGAACCTTCCTTTTGCTTCAGGAAGATTGTTGCTGAGCCAGCAACTGTGCCAATCTTCCTCTTTTTTATGTAGGATGTCACTGCAGTGTGGCTTGATGAGTGGTGCTAGGTCCATACCTGGGATCCGAACCTGTGAACCCTGGGCTGCAGAAGCAAATGCATGAACTTAACCATTACACCACCAGGCTGGCCCCCTATATCAAACTTTTAATGTTAATTTTCACCTATTTAACATAAGAATTACTGAGAAACAAACTTTAGTAATTTTATGTCTGTGATTGAAGAATAAGAATATGGCCTTGATTTATAAACATGTTCATATTCTTTCTCCACCCACCTCAAGTGGCTTTTCTTTACAATTCATCCTCTATATAATATGGGTCCAAACACAGTTCTGGCCTCAGTCATACATCACTTATGCTATTGCAATAACTTCCTAATTGGTCTTCTTGCCACCAGCCTCTCGTTTCTCCAGTATATCTGTACATTGTCACTACCATGTCAAGAGCCCATTTGAAAACCTCCACTCTTTTTCTGTTGCCTAATAAATCAAGTCCAAATTCCATAGCAGTGTATTCAAGGGCCTATACCCATCCCACAAACCAAATCAAATTTCTCTGAATATGCTGTACATTTTTAGGCCTCTTTTCTCTATTTTAATAATTTTAGCCTAGAATGACTTTTATGTAATTTTCTATTTAAAATGTATTCATATTTAAAAATTTAGTTACAATGAGAGTACAATGAAGCATTTTTCACTTGGTCTAATCAAAATTAATCATCCTCACTTTTGTGCTATCATATCATTGGATTTTGTTATATTTAATGCTTTCTGTCCCTGTAAATTACAAACTATATGATGTTAGGTGACCTGACCTGTTTATTTACATACTTTGGTAGCATCTAATAGGTATTTGTTGAAGGGATTATTCCATTTAGAGAAAAGGGACATTTGCACAGAAATCCTGATAATTCAGTTCAAAAAAGATGTGAGTGTCTCCTTCTGAGTCTTCACATTGATGGATTTCCGAGGAAACAATGGTGTACTTTTAAAAAAATTCTCAGCTTCAAATATAGCTAGGGCAATTGAAAATCAAACTTTCCCTGGGTGGATAAACATCACCTTTCTGTAAGATAAGCATATTATTTCCAAGTTAAAAAATAAAAGCTAAGGCAATTTGAAAGAAAAATTTCCAGACTTCAAGGTACCTAGTGTGAAGTGAGAAAGCAGTACCTACAGCCACACTGAGACAGTTCAGCTCTCTTAGCTCACCACAGGTAGAGTGAATCGGTTAACTAAACCAGCAAAGTTAGAATCAGAAATTTAAGTCAAATAATGTTTGTTTGCATCATTCCAATGCCCATCAGTAATTAGCTTAGCTCTTTCTCTAACACTCATACTAAATTTATCCTTATTCTTCTTTTTTAGCATATGTGCTGCTGAAGGGAGCACAATCCTTATTCTTAACAGGCAAATTGACATTATATTTGCAACTAGTGTGGACATTGAAGACTACTGAGAAAAATTATCATAACTCCATTATTATGTAGAATTGTTGGCAATCCTCATCAAGATCTTCAATCTAAAACATTCAGAAAACAGAAGTTTGGAAACCGAAAGTTCATTTACCTTTGGGAAAATTCCTTATCACATAATCTGAAATATGCGTAGAAGATTGAGAATGTATGTTCTTCTTCCTATGACAACTCAAAAGTTCTCTGTAATGATTGTTTCTTGGCAGTTAGTTCTGAAAAAAAATCAGATTTGTTCTGCATTGTTCTGAACATGAAAAGATTTTTAAAGAGATTGCAATGGGCAATTCTGCACTTGACGAACATATAATCTTCAAAATATTTATCATTTTATGCACACCATAAAGATGTAGATATGGATATGGATGTGGATATGGCTATAGCTATGGCTGTCTATTTTGGGAAACCAAGTTTTTACCAATATGTTGTCATTTCAGCTGCCATAACACTAATAAACTAATTGAAGCATTTAAAACATCTACTAATATTAGTAGCTATTCATAATTCAAATGATTCTGTTAATGTATTCCGAAATGACATGACCAATTTGAAATATTGCTCTTTAGTGAAATTACTAAAATGTTAAGATCAGTATTATTGCCATTAGAAAATATTACTTTAATAAAAGTAAGCATAAATGAAGCAATTATTTGACCTAAAATAGAAATTGTTTTCAGTATTTATCACCACTATTTTTAAGATTTTATGGTTTTCAGTTTATGAACCTAAGTTTAAGGTAGTATACTGAATTTCAGGGCCTCAAAAATTTCATTTGCTGGTTAATTTGCACATGTTCACCTTTGTCTTTTGCTGTTGTAATACAATTAATTGTATTACTAATGGAGATGTGAATGCAGGCGTTTAAAAACATTGGTTACTGAACTAATGCATTTTAGACCACTAGTATGCAAATCTATTGATTTTTAAGTTAGATTTCCCATTACATAAAAAGCTGTTTCTCAATGTGTTCTTAATCCATTTTGTTGTTCTATGTGAAAGGTAGTGGTATATAAAGTTGCAAAAAATATCAATTGATCCACAGAACAGATACAGCTTCTTTGTGTGCAGAAAGAATTTGCATACCCTGCTTCCATTAGTGAGCGGCCTGTGATGCTATTTTGGATAGAGCACTAAATCAGGAATTGGGGTGGGGTGCTTTCTGAGCCCAACCATAGGAGACTCCCTTAATAACATCTTCCAGATTACCTTTGCTCCCTGAACATCCCCTGACTACCAATAGAAGGCCTGCATCTGGAAATAGAAAAAAGATAAGTTTAGCAAGTTTGATGATGACAATGACTAGATTGGATCACCAGCAATTTTCAGATTGGAATGGCTAAAGCAGCAAGCAGAAGATGAGTAAATGGAATAAACTTAATTAAAGATGGGCAAATCTAATCTTCACCGTGTGTGAAGTAAAAGCAGAGGGAAGCTGATATATGGGGAAAACAGAGGTGTCAATGGACTGGAAGTCCTTACAAGGTCAGAGAACAGATATCTGACAATAGTAAAAGTAACAATGTGTAAAGGAAGGAGGTTATATACTACAGTTTCAGGCTTGTTTAGTTCTAAGTGTGGCCATGGGGGAGTGTGGCTGAGGTGGGGTGGAAATCCATATGAACATTGAAGACAGCCAAAACCATGAAGTGATTTGAGACAGATGACAGTTTCGTATATAAAAACCTAATTTAAAAAAATTCACTGGCACATTCCTCAATGGAATGGTTGAAAGCCCAGGAGCATTAAGCCTACAGTAAAAAATTAACTCATTTTTCAGTTAAGATGAATGTATCGTAATTGTCATGTCTTCCTTTGATGCACAAATTCATTAGATGGCATTCTCCTCATCCTTTCTAACATTAGCTATATCACCATCGATGCTGACAACTATGATGAAGGCAATTATTTGACTAGTCTATTGATGTTGATATGAATTTTTAAAAAAATGGTTAGTGAGGCAGTAGCTTATAATGTAAACACCTTGAGTAAATTATAACAACTATTTTAGGTAGTTTACCCTACTTGTAAGATTAAATGTATTTTCTAGCCTTGGAACCTTAATCTTTGTAATTCAAAGAGAACAGATTAGTTTGACTTAAAATTGCAAGATGTATGTTAAAGAGGTTGTTTGTTCCAATCAAATTTTGAATGACAATAATCTTTTAGGATATATGGAAATATCACCTTTAAAAAAATTCTTAGTATACTAACCAATCCAAATAACTAGATAATTTCATAATATTTTCTGATTGATCATTTTCTCACCTGTTCAACATGAATTTTGTTGTGTCATGATGACAACTATCAGAAAAATTAGGAAATAGTAATATGCTCTTACAAAAATAGCACAGCTTTGTGTGCCTGCGACTTTTATCCTAGTCCCAGATACTACTTTATCTCACCATAAAATACCTAACATTATTTTCCTGAAGCTTAATTTCGTTATCTGCAAAATGTGGAAATTCAACACAGGGGATAACCTCTGACATTTTATGACTCAACATTTCTCTTGAGAACATCTCTCATTCACTCCACTTTTGCCTTTTGTCTTATTTGGATATCCTTCTTCCTCAATGCCATAGTCAATGCAAGCACAAACGTGGCTGCCAAATATTGCCCACCACGGTATCCTACGTTGAAGAGCATTTTCGCCCCTTCCTCTCTTTCAAGATCAGGGGTTGGAGAATGGTATTTCTTTAGGATTGAGTTCCTTTCCTAGAAATCCTCAAGTCAGAGCGTATGCATAACTACCTTGACATAATGTCAACCATTTAAGGACATGCTTTTTATTCACATCCAAATTATTTGACTAATATAAATTATTAACGGCCTTTTGTACAGGCAAATGTTAGCAACTGCTGTCTATTCCATTCCCATGCAGGTCATTGAAGACTAAACAAACAACCTGATTTTATTCTGTGGTTTAATGCATTTAAAACCAAAGTGAAATATAGGAAGCCTCTATTCTCACAAGGACAAAAATTGGGAAGATATACTGCATGATAAAATTTCTTAGCAATGAACCATAAGTTCTTCTTAATGGATAGAAAGCTGTTATGGTAAGAGTTTCTCATTTTCTATCAATAATGTTAGATCCCACCACAAAAAACCCCCTAGTTTCAGAGGCTTATAGTATCTCTGAGTTTAAGCAAGATATAAGCCACCTCTTAATAATTTAGGAGTTAAAGGTAAAGATTCAAGTCATTTTGTCCTTGAACAAATGCCTCAACTTGTGAGTGAGTCCAACCACAACAGAGCATATGTGAAATTTTACATCAAATATTCCAAAAAGTTAGCTTCAGGAGAAAGATAAATAAGGACAGTTTTTTTTTAATTTATTTTTTAACAGATTTGTGAGTAGACAATAGAGGAATGCTGAAGGAAATTAGAAAAGTTTGATATTCTTTGATAATTCACAAAAGCATTTTTTAAAGGCAGTTGGAATGAGAAATATCATGGTCAATGATGTTATTAACCTTTAGAAATAAAGGCTAGAATGTTTTGAGTGATGTTTTTCTCAAGAAAATATTTTTCCATTTACAGCCATTTTTGCCATTCTTATAAAGATAAAAGAAGCTATTTAAATCCAACTTTGTGTTTAAGTAAATATGGGCTGCCTGAGGGCTAGTACAGTGTCTTGTTTATCAATGTATCCTAGAATATAGACATTTAAAGCGTTTCTTAAGTAAATAAAGGAAGGGAGGGAGGAACAAAGAAATGAGTACTAAGTTTCTGGAGGACTTACTTGGAATGTAAGCTATTGTATATAGAATCGAGGAAATAAGGCCATTAGTGGAAACAACGGACATTAGTGAAAAGACTGTTCAAATCCAAATAAAGTCTGTAGTTTAGTTAACAGTCTGCAACCACTGTTAATTTTTTAGTTTTGACAAATGTACCACGGTTACGTAAGATGTTAACACTAGCGGAAAATGTATGAAAGGTATACAGGACCTCTATCTTTGCAACCTTTCTGTATCTCTAAATTTATTCCAAAATAAAAAGTTTGACATTAAAAAAATAAGTTATTCCTTGCCATAAAAAGCTTACAAATGTGCACTGATGACAATTTAAGGTAGGGAATAATAGGTATTTTAATATCCAGGCAGTCCTGACTTTACGTGGTAGTGGAGAACTCTAACAATGACTGTGCAAGCTGAAGCCATGACAAGCAACTTTAAAAGTTAATGTAAAAATTTATGATTGTTCCATGACCTCTTGCATGTTTTTTCAAAACATGAAAACTCTCTTACTATCAATTATAACTGTATAGGGAAATCAAAGTAGTAAAACTAATATTTATTTCACTGTCACTTAAAACACTAGAAACATTGAGAATCAAAGTGTCTTATATCTTTGTAAGAAAACTTACCAAGAGTGATTTCAGCAGTGCTTGCCTCCCCTTCTCGTTGTATTACCAGCGATACAAAGTGAACATCTTTTCTATGCTTTGGTAAACTGTCTACTCCTTTCTAAGTTTGGATTAGCTTCCAACATTTTATCCTTTATGCTTTCAATGTCGTGAAATATCTCTGAGAGTTCCTTTAATGTGAAGTTTTGGCTGGTGTAATTTCTTCTGGGTCATCTTCATCTTTTTTGTTCCAACCATTTTCCTCATTTATGCCCATAAGTTCACCTTCGCTAAGCTCCTCCAGCTGCGTGTCTAGAGGCTCCTCGGGCAGTGTCAGTGTTAACACTCTCATGGTCAGCTATTTCTTCTATAGCTCCATTTATGTTTGATTCTAATTTCGCTTTCAATGTTATCACTTTTTGTTTCTTTGCTGCACTTTCATCTTCACTGGCCAATTTCTTCTTTTGATTATCTGTTTTTGTCGTATGTCGTATGTTGGGAGACAGGAGGCAGCACAACTACATGCTTTGCTGCTATGTGTCACCTGAAAACATGGGCAGTGAGTCACAGACAGACTTTGAAAGGAGTGATGTGATTGGTCACTGATCATGATGTGCCTCTTACTTATGTAGTGATTTATGGACTGAAAAGCTAGCTGCGAATTTTGTACTTTATGCAATTAGTCACAGTTAATACACCACAGTAAAACAAAAAACCTTGCACAACAATTTTCATAGCATTAGTCATAAGAGGCAAAGGTGGAAATAAGCAGAATGTCTATCAAATGATGAATGGATTTACAAAGTAAGTTATCTCTATGTAATGTAATATTATTTAGCGATAAAAGTGATGAACTCTGATACATGATATAACACGGATGGATATTGAAAACATGTTAAGCGAATTAACCCAGTCACAAAGGACCACATATTGTATGATTCCATTTTTATGAAATGTCCATAGTAAGCAAATCTATAGAGATAGAAAGTAGATTAGTGATTTCCTAGAGTTGGGAGGTTTGGGGGAAATATAGAATGACTCCTAGTGAATAGAGTTTCTCTTTTGGGTGACAAAGATGTTCTAAAATTAGATTGTGGTGATGGTTGTATAACTCTGTGAATATACTAAAAACTGTTGAATGATACACTTTAAATCAGTGAATTTTATGGCATGCAAATTATATTTCAATAAAGCTACATGCACATACACATCATGGTAACAGAAATTTGTGCATATAAGAACTGTGGGAACTAAGGAATGCCTGTATTAATAATGGTCTTTGATAGGTAACTAGTAAGATACATAACTGAGAGGTTACTTAAAGGAGGTAAATCTAATTTCCTTTTACGAGGAAAGGGTTGTACTGGATTATTAGTGAAAACTGATTTTATATAGGAACTGTATTTATATACTATGCATCTAAAAATGACTACTTTTACTTATTACTTTATCTAAATATATTTATTCATTAAAGAATTTTTACGAGATTTGGTTGTGAGGAAAAGAAAATATCAGAAAATGTAAATCATTGCTTGATGGACAATTAGTATAGGAATTTGATTTCACCTTAAAATTAAAAAAGAAAATCCAGTGAGCAATTTTTTTGTTGAAATGATCTTTGCAAAAGGAAAATATTTGGACTGTATAAGGAAGATTAGGAATGAGGTGAAAAGGGTGGAATGGAATATTTCAGGCATAATGCGTCTGAAGTTTTGTAAGAGGTTGTTTTTCTATGCGGGTTTGGTTTGGTGGTAAAGCAAAGGAAGAGTGGGCATGAAGAATGAGTTAGAAGAGAAAATACGGGTTGGAAGTTTTGGTTGAAGAGCTGCAGCAAGTAGAGCTTGAAGTGATGAGTTCTTCCCTTGTAGCTTCATCCATAGTAACAGGAATTAAGAATTGAAAAGAATCGTTGTTCCACTGCCTTGCATTCAAGCATACATGTGTGGCAATAGGTTTATATCTAAAGAATATGATTCATTATACCTAAATGCATGCCCTGTTATAAATCCTCACATAGAAATGTCAGTCAATTCATTTTTATTTGGTATTATCTTAGCTCAACTCTTATGAAAAAGAGATCTTCAAGGAAAAGTTAGTATTCTTTTGAATATTATAAAAATATCTTATTCAGTTAGACATCCTTGAACATTTTTCACCTTTTTTCTTAACAGAGTAATAGACTACAGTGTGAAAAGTTGGCATTCATTTCCTTTGAAGGATCTTTGCCTTTATTACAAGTGTTCCATATTTTAGTTTGTATAAAAATCTTTGAAACTCTTGACTGGATATACAATGGCTTTCTTCAACTAAACGTTTAGCCACAAAAAATGATTCTTGTCTCATCTGAAAGAAATTATAGATGAAAACTTCTGAGGGTGTTATATCAACAATATACATTTTTTTGCACTTGGAAGACCATGGAGATTACATTTCTTATGATGATGCATTTTTTAATGAAAGTGACCCTATAGTAAAATTTATTACTAACTAAAATAAAATGACTTCACTTTCAAATATTAAAAGTTCAGTGAAAGATAATTGAGACTATTAGTAGGTTGAGTGATGAAAACTATTTACTTCACAGCAAAATTTACCTTTGTCCTTGTTTCCTGAAATGAAGAGAAGGCTGTTTACAATTCCACTTAAAACACTAAAATATCAGAAAAAGTACATGTCAGGCATGGAAGACATTTCAGTTATATAGCCTGTGTCTGTAAAGGAGACCATGTTTTATTTCATTCTTTTTCATTTGTGTTTTTTTGATAAATCTTTGCATTTCAAATTTGTTTCATAAATTCTTGAGTAACTTGTCTTTTAAAAAAAATGACTTTGTTCTAATTATCATTACTGCATAACAAAATACCCTACAACTCAATGGCTTAAAACAGCACAATCACTTATTTTTCTCCAGTGAATATGCAATTTGGTCAAGGCTTGGTAGGGACAATTCATTTTTATTCCATGTGGCATTGGGTAGGACCTCTCCATTGGAACTGGAGCATCCTTACCCAAGTTGGATCACAAATACGCTGGCAAGCTGATGGTGGCTGTTGGTTCCTTTCTATGTAGCTCTCTTCCTAGGCGGCTTGGGCTTCTTCAGATCATAGTTTCTAGGTTCCAAGAGAAAGCATCTCAAGACACAAGAAGTGGAAGCTGTATGTTTCTTAAAGCTTTAGTCCAGAAAGTGGCAAAGTCTAACTATGGCTGTATTTTGCTGGTCAAGCAACCATAGAATTCGGATTCAAGGAGAGCAGACATAGATACCACCCTTCTCTGGCAGGAATGTCAATGAATTTTATAGCCATGTTTCAAAACTACAACAGACTTAGGAAAAAAAAAAGGAGAAAGTAAAACCTGCTCATGAGGTGAGCTATTATAGACTGTTGCCCTGAGGAAAATATTTTATATTTTATCTTCAAACCGTATTTCCAGAGTTTAGGTAAGCTATTCCGTGGTGTTGTTGCATCAGCATCCATTTTATTTCACCAAGCGGGCTTCAGGGACTTTAAACTGACACTAGCCCCCTCATGTAAGTGCATGCCCTAGATAGCAGCCCACAAAGTCACAAGCAAATGTAAGTTCTTGCTATGGCTTCCCCGACAGCCCTGGTGATCAGCAGTCTGCCCCGCCTCCCAGCACCTATATGCCTTATGTGCCCCTTAGATAAGGAGCCGGTGAACCTTTGCAAAACCCTGCTCTTCTGGTTTGAATTGACCAATCTGGCCTTAGCTTGGGAATACCGAAGCACTCCACTCCTGAACCCTAATAAAGACCTGGGCTCCAGGTCCTGGCTCTCCCTCTCTGCACTCTGCCTTGACATCCCATTTGGCCCCTTGAGAAGTGCTGTGTACTTATTCCAGGACTTGTAAGCATCGACTGAAATAAAGAGTCTAGGTGATATTAGTGAAGGAGCTTATTCAATAACAAGTGTGAGGAATTCAAATCCTGGGAAAGCAGTTTCACAAGGTGCTCTGATGGAATGGAACTGCTCCAAGGTGTGTGAGTTTGGGGACGGCTTATTTTTCTTTCACAAAGCAATGTACATGCAGAGAAGAGGAAAAAACCCTTACAACCAGATTTTATATGTGTCAAAAAAGGGATACAGTGTATCTGATTTTTCTCTAGATTATACATTACAAGTAACATAAACAAGAGTTGCTTGGTTATGCATCAAACAAATTCAGAGATGCGGATGTGTGGAGGGAAGCAAGGACCAGGGTCGTTATTTAGTCCCTGAATCGCCAAGAAATGCAGCTGTGGATGTAGGAGCTAGGTACTCCTTATCATTTCCTCTTGCTAGTTTCTCCAGCTAGTGTCTTAAGTCATGAGACGAGGGGCTGCAGCTCATTTAGACACGGACTAAGATGGCCTGCATGGCTGCTTCATAGTACTGCATGGTTGTTTATTGCACTGACTTAAAGCCTATGCAGCTTGCTTGCTAGATTCGCCTGTTAGACCAGGGAGGGGGGTCCCAAATATCTATTCACATAAGTAATAAACTTCTCTGTTTCAATTTCTCTTGTGGTCTTTTTTGAACCATGACTCACCATTCAGAATTCTGTGCTTCACTCAACAAATGTTAATTTAACAAAGTCATAACAGCACAGTTATAAACTAGCTCATTTTTACCTAATTTACTATTGTTTTGTAGGGAAATATCATATTTCCAAGTGTGAATAACTTCCAAATATGCAGATACCAATATACTATCAAATATGTATTATATTTTCTAATGGTTAAAGTGACGAATTAATTCAAATCACTGTAAAATTTGTGTGACATCTATGTAATGAAGATCTGTTTATACAGAAGGAGTAGGTGACACAATTTGAGGACTGCCCAAGGTACAGATTGTCTAAAATATAGTACTGTCATGGACTCTGAATATCCTACCATTAGTCATTTGGTTTCTTTCAGTATCTCCAGAATGTCTCTGAAAAAGTGTAGGTGTCAACTAGAAGTGTATGAATTAATTTCTATTATGATATAATTAGGACATAGGACATGAGATTGGTCAAAGGTTAATAGGAGGAAAGAATTATAAATTGTTGACATACTGCCCAAAGATAGTAGAATACAGCAGTAAGGCTGTATAGCATAATTAGGATGACTCTGTTATTTATCATCCAAACTGAGATACTCTTGAGAGTGAATGAAGATACTAACTGGGTGAGGTGCTGAAGCAAAGGTTTTAGCTAGGAAGGTCCCAGGCAAACAGAAATTTATGGTTTCACTAAGCATAATGCTTTAGAGCACAAGCTTTGGAATCAGAGAAAAGTGAGTTCAAGCCATAGTTCTGCTATTTAAGAGTTCTGTGTTCCTTGGCAAGGTATTTAGTCTTTCATATCTTTATTTTTCTGATCTCTAAAAATGGTGTTTAAAATAATAAACAACCCAGGATCTTCCTTACTTGCCCCTCTCCTGCTTCCCTTCACCTGAATTAACTGGGTTCTGACTCCATCTCTGGATTTCAGTGATATTAATACTTCTTTGGGTATTTTGTTTGTTTTCTCATTTTGTTTTATTTTGTTTTTAAACTGATAATTTTGGCACCTAAGTCTTGTTCCTTTTTAATAACTCATTTTTATTTACTAGATTTATCTGGCATGAAATATCTGGGGCAATTTATCTGCTCTAGCCAGCTCCTCATAAACCAATCCTAGCTGTAGGCCTTAGTCAGTGCTCTGGCTGGTCTGCTCATTTCTCCTTACAAGGAGAGGGAAGAGGTGAGTATACGTGAATTTTTAAATTTTTTTCTCTTTATAAATTAATGTATCAAGACATAATAAATCAGTTCGAGCAGAGATTTTCGTCATGTCTAATCTAGCTACATCCAAGTATGGCCTTCTTTTATCGCCTTAAGCAATCAAGCACCTGAGTTGCGTATCTCATGACGCCTTACCACCTTCTGAACGATTTTGTCTATTGATACAATAGCCAGCAAATTTACTGAACTTTTTAGTTCATTCAAATACCTTGAATATAGATACCATTGTGTGTTACTCATAAGTTGAATGCAGATGCTCTTGGAATTTCTATGTACAAAGAACACCTACAAATAAGGTTTTCTCCCTATTATTTTCTTC